>NW_010101365.1:0-30214 GCF_000699245.1 Pterocles gutturalis
CCCGCTTTTTTTGTTCTGGGGGTGATGTTGGGTCATCTCTGCGAGTTGAGGTTTGCTGTTTAAAACAAGTGGGTTTGCCTTCGGGGCTGGGACTTTGGTCCCTGAGGCTGCGTGGAGGAGGTGGGGTGAGGAACGGCGACACGAGGGAAAGGTGCAGACCCCGGGTAAATGTGTGTGAGCCCTGCGGTCTCCTCTGTCTGCCTGGCAAGCCTAGCTGTGCGGGGAAGACCTCTGGAGGCAGAATGGCAAAACCGGGACCCCTCCGTCTGCCTTCTGGCACTTTTACTAGGCAAGGCACCTGCTCTGATGTAGAGGGAAATATTATTATTTTTTTCTTTCCCCTGGCCCTTGCCAAGCCTTGTCCTTCCCAAGCTTGTCACGTTATTTTCCCCCATGCTCTGCACATCCCGGGCTGCACTCGTGAACTGGAAATGACCGTGTGGCTGAACAATTCCAATGGCATCGGGGTTAAAAAGCTGGAGGATAAAACTGGTTGTGAAGTGGAAAATGAGATGACTGGGGGCAAGGACTTGATTAATAGTGTGGGGTTTCCACACTGACTTTTGACCGTCGCCCATACTGCTGACCCTCGTGGTGTTGATGGAGTGACATGGGAAGAAATCTCTCTCCATTTATCACATTTCTGCCGGTTCCTTTTGCAATAAGATGGTAGCTGAAAGCTCTGGTGTTCAGGTGGTGTGTTTTACTGGCAGGTGCTAAGAACTGCACTCCTGTGCTGACTGAATGCCCTATAACAGCCTGGGTAAACTGATTCCTGAGCTGAGGAGACACTCATATTTGAAATATGGAAATACTGTTTCACTTGTCTGCAGGGTTTACACTGAATGAACAAAGCAACTAACACTCTGCTTGCATTCATATCTGCACCTGAAAGTCTTCATGTTGATGAACTGCTTTTTATTCAGAAGGCTTTTCAGGTGGAAATATACAAAGTCTATGAAGTGTTTTGAATTCTAGTCTGGATCCACTGACATCTGGGACATCAGCTGATTCTGGTGTAAAACAAACAAAACAAAAACCCCATGACATTCTGGTGTAAGTTTTAGCTTCATCAGAATTACAACTGGATATGGGCACTTCAAGTAAATATATTAATAATATTTATTTTGGATAGAGCATTTAGTGTCAGAACTGCTTCCGATGTTGATCAGAACTTACAGGTATAGTCAAAACTAAAAGTCTCATGTCTGCATTTAGCTGTTGCTTCAGTCATTTTTTTCCTCCACTAATTTCTAAAGACTTTGTAGGTTCTTATCTTCCCTGGAAATTGTTTGATACTTAACACTGAAAATACAAGCTGCTCTTTAAGTAGTCTTTGTATGCATGTAAGAATGAAGTTTTGAAAATCTCTGTGTTTGAACAAAGTAGCTGCCTCCTATTTTCCAAGTTCCTACAGTAAGAATACTGCACCTGAAAGTATCTGATTCCCAACTTCTTCATATGCCAAGGAGAAAAAAGAACCAGTTTTCTATAACCATGTAAACATGGTTTATATAACCATATAAATTCTTTATCTGATATGAAAACTACCAGTATCTGAGGGAGGGGAGGAGGGAATCAGAGAACTTAATGAATTAAAATGATTAAGAATTACAAAAAAATGGCATGTGAAATGTCAGGTCCAGTAGCAAGGATTTAAAGTCAGTCTGTCAAAATAAAGTTGATATTGTAATTCATAAAATACAGATGAACTACTTGTGTTTTGGAGAATGGGGTAGAAGGAATGATGCATTTAACTGTGAATGAGAATTCAGAATAAATTTGAAGTTGTAAATAAAGTTGTAATGTAGGGGTAAATGTGAGACATTGTGATACAATATCTTTCTCTGAAAAAGGGTAAGGGTTTTGCTAGAGAGAGGAAAAGCCATAATGCTAATCTTTGGCCTTCGGAAATAATTTGGTATGATGACACACAGGGAATTTATTAGCTTAAGTGGAGGAGATGGGGATTAATAGAAGAATGATAAGATAGACAAAGAAATGGCAGAAGAGAATGGGACAACACTGTGCTGAAGGGGGGCCTGTTATGAGGTAGGTATTTTACTGGAAGAGTTGGCTGACCCAGAGGATTAGTAAGGATGGGATAAACTATTAACACTAAATAAAATTGCACATTAGAAGTAGTAATGAAGTGGGCACAAAACCTGTGAGAGCACTATTTAGAAACAGCAGAGGAGGAAGAGATCTGGATTTACTAATCAGTTGCAGGGTAAACATGGGCTTGTTAAATTTTGCCATGGACTGTAATACAGAGATCCTTGGTCTTGTGGAGATCTGGCACAGATCTGTGCTTTATTAATGTGTTCCAGTGTCACTGTAATGGGCCCCCTGCACTCCCATGTCTGACACTTGCAAAGGTGCAGCCAGCTGAGATTCCTCTGCTCCAGTTGTGTTGGCTTGCCTGTGAAGGTCGACCAGCAGTGTAACGTGGTTGTAAAATGCAACCATGCAATCATGGAGGTATTCCGTAGGAGAATGGGAAGTACTGAGTAACCTTACACAAGGCTTTGGTGAGATTGCACGTTGCCTTCCAGATGCAGTTGTGGTCACCTATGTCTATGGAGGGGAGTGAACAAGATAAAACGCAACACTTTTACATCATGTGCACCAAAGCTGGAACAGGTGCAGAGGGAGCGTGGTGAGCTTTTCTTGTGAACATAAGAGAGTCCCTAATCTCTAGCCTTGCAAAAAGAGGTCTTTAAGGAAGAGCTTTTGATATCTATAAATATACCAAGGGGTAAATATGAGGGAGGAAAAAAACCTAGCTAAGCTGAAGGGCAATATTCTACAAGAATGAACAGATGCAAGCTGGTTATGATTACATTTATGCTGGTAATTATAAGGCGGCTCATTAGAGGGGTGAGGTTCTAGAACAACAGGAATAGTGGGAGCAAAACTGCCTGCATGGTTCTAGGGAAAAAAAAAAAAGGGATTATGTGATGCAGTTGCCTACAGTAAGAAGGAATGAGACTTAATGATTCAGGACATCTATCCCAGTCTTCAGCTTCTGTTCACAATGGTGTATTTCAGTTCAACCAGAAGTTATGGACTGTCTGAGGAAATTACTTGTGCTCTGGCATAAGCTGTGTGGTAAATCAAATTCGTTTTACTTTGTGCCATTAGAGTTTATACCATTAATTTGTATGTCCTCTTTGGACTTAAACTCTATGAATAAAGTCTAAAATATCTTAATACCAGCATGGAAGAGAACAGAATTTCATTTGAGAGCTGAATTATTATGTCCAGAACAGACCTAGCTGTAAACTAACTTGGGGTGTTGTAGGATCCTTCCAAGACTTGGATATCAGAAGGACTGATAGCACTACCTTAGAGGGACACCCTACGATGTTGTGAAGTGAGTAGCCTGGTTAAATGCCTGGCCAGGAGCTAGAGCTAGAGATTAGATCTATGTGCTGGACTGGGTGGTGAAAAAGGATGGCCTCTGTATTTCTGTAAAGCTGGAGGTGTGCTGCTTGTAGAATACTGGTCTTCCTTCCTACTGTAGAGTGTTTTTGGTGATGCAGTACTGAACGTGAGTGTGCCTTTTCCTTGTTTTACTTAAACCTACCTTCTGACCTGCAACAGGATTTCACAAGTCATTGGAAAGGCAGGCAGCTTGCTGCCTGGAAAACTTTCTATTACCGAACAAAGCAGCCTGCATATAAAATAATTTACAGGTGATGTTTGCTGCTAAAGGGTATAAAATGTGTCTTCCTTAACCCAGAACAGCAGGATGTGGCTGGATAGAGTGGCCTGCTGTGTTATGTATACTTACACTGTTATGTATACATAGGGAAACTTGAATGTCAGGTCTTGTACATGCAAAATATGAGCCAGGTGTCCTGGCAAGTGGGTACAACTAGAGGGACATCTTATGCTTTCCCACCCTGCAAAAGCAGATGTGAAGACAATGAGGCTGAGTTACTTTCGTCCCAGTTCAGGAAAGCACCAAGTTTGCCTGTAAGCAGGTGAGAAGTTCCTTTAATAAGGATGGGTTTCAATGTTTTGATGAAGCTGATGAACTAATAACTGTTCTAGCTTTGAAAACATGTTTTATTGTAGGATTATATAGCTGGCTGCTGGACTGCACACACTAAGCTGATATTAAACCTTTTTGTGAATGCTCACAAATGCCTGAATTTGATTAAGGACATTTATTACCTACATTTCACCTTGTGCTCATTTTAAAAGATATTATAACTGAAATGTCTAAACAGTTACTGAGTATGAAAATAAAACAACTTCAAAAACCACAGGTTTTTCCACTTTGTGGAGTTGTGTGTATCTCTTGATGTCTACAAGGACTTCAGCAGACCTGCATGTTTTGTCTTCAGCCCAAGCTTATTCCTGGCTGGGATTTCTTTGTGTTGTAACAGATTGTTTAGATACTGTGGAACAGCTATTCTTCCACTCTAATTGTGGACTAACTGTATCAAGTAGTTAGAGATTGACAACACTTGCATCCTCTTAACATAGTCTGTATGAGGTAAAAGTTTGTTTGAATATTTATCTGTTAAAAGATTAAAAGAGTGACTTCTGGCAGAGGGCAATATCGATAACTTGAGACAGTACCATTTCAACTTCTGCTTGCAGAAGAAGTAGCCTTTGTTACTTGTCATGTAAGATGGACCGAGGAAGCTAGGCACAAGGGGTGAACATTTTGCCCATCTAAAATACATATTTTTTTCCCCCTTTCTCCTCTGTAGGACTTTTAGAGCACCTCAGATGACATTCCAAGTGGATGATTAAGTTCACAATGGCAGAACTCGCAGTGGAGAACGGCAGCTGTATGGACTGGCAAAAGCGATGTCTTGTGTTGGAGTCACAGCTCTTCAAATTCCGCTTGCAGGCAAGCAAGATCCGAGAGCTGTTAGCTGAGAAGGTGAGGCAGTGGTGGCTTCTTCTACTTTCAACTGAATTATGGTGTGAAAGCAAAAAAATCCCTAAATGCCAGGCTATCCAATAAAACTGTTACTTGCAGTGGGATTCTCTTCCTTGATTACAGTATGTCATTGCACTCTGCTTATTGCTTGAGATACAGGGATGTGCCTGTCAGAGTGGTGTAAAGTGGCATTAGTGAAAATAAGAATTTTGCCTTGTTTACTGGAAAATTGCCAGGTGCTCAGGCTCTACTGGAAAACACTGTACCAGCAAGATTCTGGATATCCAAAGTGACTGAGGCAGCTGAAGAGCAAAGATGGGTATTTTGCATAAGAACAGCAGGATCAGGACCTGGCTATCAATAGAAAAGCTTACGAGAGTGCAAATTATGCTGTAATGTTAAAAGACTAGACAGAGGTACATGGACTGCTATAGTGCAAGAATAACATTGCATATCTACTCAAAATGCTCTGGGGATACTGAAGAGCAGGACTGAGATACTTCGAGATCTGGATGTTAGAAACTTGCGTGGCATCCATCTGGTTTTATAGGTGTCTCCAACTAATCTCTTTCAACTGCACTAAATGAACTAGTTTGCAGTCCTGGAGGAAAGGACTGGCAAAGGTTTGAGGGTTCTGTTGGGGGTTTTCTTGGTTTCCATCATGATGTAGATTTTTGGTGTTTTTTCTTTACCTTAAATTGAGTTCTTTTCAATTTCAATTAAAGCTTTTTCACTAACCTCTGATTTGCATAAAATCCAGGTTTGTAGGTTGCTGTGAGGTTCCTTGTTTCAAGATGTGGCTTACATTGTCACAGTCCAGTCCAAGATTGCTCAGATATCCAATTACTATTGGAAAGTGAGAACAGTTTCTTTCAGTCACAGTTTGCTGATGAAGCTGAAATCTTTACAACTGACTGCAGCTTACTCCAAATGCTTTTGAGCTGTACCTGGTGACAGACATGTTCTAAACTCACTTTTGCTCCATTTTGTATTATGTAACTTTTCTGTGTATGTTTTTGTTTGTTGGTTTTGGATGTAAAAACATCCAAATAACATCTGCTTCAGAGTGGAGCAATTTTCATCCTTGCTTTCACTGTAGTTAGGTTTCCATTAATGCTGTATGCTGCACAAGACATTCATTCTACTCATATTTTAAGAAATGATGCAATTCTGAGCATTACCTTCATCTTCTCAAGGTAGCTTCTGAGATGGACCTTAGTGATTATTTACCTTGGAAAATATTGAAAGTGGTCATAAAGTCCATTTAGATAAAGGCACATTAAAAAAATAATATATAGATGTGGCACAGGTCTGGTAAAGACAACCAGTACTCATGTGCAATACTCTACGTTCGTAGCATTATGGGATCTGTGGCCTTGTGCTTTATTAATTCCTGCTTTGAGAAACTTCCTGACTATCTTCACATGAAACAAAGAAACCCACCTATCAGGGTTTTTTTTGGAGAACAGACTTGCTGGAGATCTTTTGACTGTTTCTTTAGGGAGGTTAGTGGACCATGGCAGAGAATGAAATTGCTGTCTGCTTCAGGGGGCTCCTCAAGGAAAGGGGCCTGACTGCCATTAATCCAGCTTTTCAGTCACAGCGATGTTCCCTTTGTTAAGATTAAGAAACAGCTTGGTTCAGTGATCAGGTTACTCTGTAACTACTTGTACAGTGCTGTTGTAGGCTTACTTGAAGGGTCAAAGAGCTAGCAGGTTTTCAGTTCCCTCCTCTGAATGTCATGTGGGAAGGGGAGAGCCTCAGGGAGTGTGGGGCAGCTCTGGCAGGGTCTCCTGATGGAGGTGGACTTGGGGCACCAGAGCAGGGGCTCAGCAGATAGTGCTCATGCTGAACACTGCTGTTGGGAAGTGTCCTGTGCCTTAGGTTCCCCACTGCTGTGCAACAACTTGCTCAGAGACCCTCCTCTCCTCAGTCACCACAGGGCTCCACAGCAGTTGCCGTAACTGGGTCTCCTGTCCATGCTGCATCCTCCTCAGATTGGCAGTGATGCAGAACTGAAGGAGATGCATGCTCTGTGCACAGTGATGCCAGCTCCAGGGATTTTTATCATATAATTTGTAGCAACTGCAATTTTATTTTTTTTTTTCTTACAGTTATACCTGTGAGAATGAAGAGATTCAGACTTATTTGAGAGTACTGCATTTTCAAGAAGGTTTTTTGGGGGGCAGGGGAGAAGATCTTGGAAAATGTCAAGTGGGAACAGTTTGAGGCTGTGTTGCCAACCTGTGGTGTGCATTGCCCCTGAGATCTTCTGATATGGTTTGCAGCAACAGGAAGATCAATTAAAAAAAAAAAAGTGATTCTGCCAGAATCTTAACAGTGGTGTGATACTTGCTCACCATCTAAATTGTCTCAGGGGTCTGGAAGCTTGTGATTGAAAGGCTTGGAAACCTGATCTCCCACGTTTTAAATCAGTCTTTATAACCAATTTTATTAATTTAAGGTAGATTTTATGCTGTTATTACTCACAAAAAAAACTGCAATCGCTCCTGCCTGGCATTGGTAGTACAATGTGCGCTAACAGTGTAAATACATCAGATTTTTAAAATCGGCTTAGATTGAGTAATCTAGATCGCTGTTCAGAACGTGAGGAATTTAAAACCCCATGGTTTAACTGCCAGTGCCCTAGTTCACATGGTCTAAACTTCCACGTTGGTAGCCCCATCTCAGCTATCGAGCAGTGCCCCCCAAGCTGCACAGAGCCTGGCTGTGGGTCGGTACCGCAGAGGGACCCCAGCCCCTGCCTCCAAGATGAAGTTCAGCTGTCCTGCTGGAGCCCCACCGGGCAGGAGACCCCAGGGTCCTGCCTTGTTGTGGACATCAGCAGGGATCTGGTCTCTTTGGAAACAGGCAGTTGTTTCCACTCTGACTTTCTTGTACACACGCAAAGAAAGGGATACTTCTCTGTTGGTGAGCAACATAGCAGGCTGTTGCCTTGGCAGCAAGATGACCTGGTTAGGAGTGAGCTCTGGAAGAGAATGACAGGAGGAAAATGAGGCTGAGACATGCATGAACTTTTTCACTCAGTCTTACTTAGCATGTTCTGAGCATCAGGAGAGGGAAAGCCTGTGTGAATGGCTGATAGGAGGATCTTTTGCGTCTTTTAGAAGGGCCATCTCGGTACCTTTTAACCTGCTTCTTACTTCAATAAACAATGAACATTTGTGGCTATACAACTGGGCCTCTGGGCCTGTTTCTCTCCGTACAAGCTGTCTGGGCTCATGTTTGGGAGAAGAGTTACTTGAATTTGGCTTGGATCTCTAAGGGTTTTTTGGTTTTAACGTGACCTGGGTCAAGTTGCTTAGTAGCAATTGTCAAATTATAAAGCATTTTGAATGAAAGGACCCATGTAAATATCAAGCAGTATTATTAATTCATTGAGGGATTTGAAAGAGCCTTACAAACATGGGTGTATTAAATCTGAATGCACTCCAGTGAGACAGCTGACACTGGGGATGAGTGAAGTAATCATTTTGTGTACATGAGAAACACAGCAGTTATTTAACAGTTCATAGTAGGACAACCCAACAATGTAGTACAGGAAGTTAAGAAAAGTAAAAGTTCATTTAAGGCTACGGAGGGAATTATGGTGACAAAAGTAATTGATCTGACTGGAACTTTGCCAGGTCACCCTGCTTGCACAAGAAGTTTCATAACCCTTTAGCGATCAGGAACGTCCCAACATACATTCTCTGTCCTGATCAGGAAGACTGCTAGCAATGCAAAGCAAACTTGTCCTGAGCCTGGGACTACAAGGAGTTTTTCAGTCAGAACAGTGCTGTTGTTCTTAAAATAACCCAAGTCTTTCATGGAGAGTGCCCACCTTGTAGAGGATTCAATTATTAGTCTAAGAGGATAGCCTTTGGGAAAAGGCCCGGAGATTCATCTGAAGTCTGTGCTGTGAATGTAGACCCTGTCAGTTCATCAGAAAAACTAGCAGAGGCCATTGACTCAGAAGCTACTGTCTTAACAGCCTTTGTTTCACAAGGTGTATTCTGTCTCCAGTTAGCATCTCTCTTTCACCAATATAGGCTACTGCTTACTGTTTGTGGTGATGATTATCTGGAGACTCATAGATAAATGCATGGGTAGATCACTCTTCCTAATGGACATGAACTCATGTTGTAACCCAGACCACTGCTGTCAGTGTCAGATTGCCTTCAGCTCCATCTCTACCAAAACTCTGAGTCTGGGTCTTCAGTCAGAGAAGCTTTGGCTATCTGTGCCATCTTCTGTGGCATCTCTCTGTTCCTCTGCCACAGAAATGTCCTTGATTATTAAACTCTGTAGACTATAACATCCTTAATTGCTCCACTGGAAAAGCAAACCTGAGGGGTGTCATGCTAAATGTGTCACTTTCTGATCTTCATGGTTTGAATTTGTTATGGCATGACTTTTTTAGTTGTATGACCATTGAGGTGTCTACTAACATGTGCCTTTCTGGTATGTTTGTCAATAGGTGTCAAGTCTGCTCTTACGATCAATCTGTATATATGAAAAGGAGAGCTGTCTTGTTGCTGTCTGAAGGAAGGGAAACTGAAACACAGGAATGCTGACATCTCCATTCTGGGTGATGAACCCAAGAGGAATAAGTCCCATTTTCAGAACTATTGGTTTGGTCTTTATAGTGACTAACCTGAATACTTGTCTCCAGTGCTTTATCAATAATGATAAAATGCATTGGATAGACAAGGAGCTGAGTTCCACTTATAGTTTGTTTTCTGCTTGAAACATGTTTTTTTTAGTCTTCTGAAGCTGCTTCTCTGTCATTCCTTCATTAGCAAAACACAAGTAAATGCTGGAAACTCTGTGAACATTCCTCAAATTTTGCAGCTTAGTGGATGAAACTTAGTGTCACTGGCTTCATATTGCTGGGCTTAAATCTGAGACCTATTGAAGCAGGGCAGGTGGTGGAAGATGACCTTGCAAGCCCTGACTGAGGTCCTAAGTTGCTATTACAAAAAACCAAACCAAACCTAACCGAAAACAAACCCCACAAAAAACCCAAACTGTTAGGCTTTAGTGGTAAGTTGTTAGAGGAACCTCAGGTACATCTGCATTTCAATGAGAATGAAGTGATTTACATACATTTAGAATAAAATTATATTCAGTGTCCTTTCACTTCAGTAGCAGCAATGCTCAGATATAGAATCACAGAACTGTCAGTTCCTAAAGCTCTCTAAAATGAAAAGAAGCATAGGAGAGTTAAGATCGTTGTTAATCTTGTCAGTTATGAGCCTGTGATGCTTTTGAAACCAAAGCAAAGTATCCATTGGTTTATAATGTGGCATCATAGAGAACCTGCTGTGAGCTTTCCAAGATGTACTCATTTTTATTTAATATTGTGAATGAATCCTAGCTGAAATAAAACCAAAAAAAGAATGCTACACTGTAGACAGGCTTCTTGCAGGGACAGCCCATGGTGTGTAAATTGTAGAGGTTGGGTCAAGACTTTGGGGCTATTCCTTTGACCCGTGTAATGAATGATGAAGCTTGCTAATAAGAAAACAGTTCCGGTAAATTCAAAGTAGGGCAGAAGACTGGAAAAGGTCAAAGACATTTTTTTTTTTCCCACCCCCTGGTCAGAGCTGTCTAGTTAACCCAGAAGATGCCAAAGATCTGTAGACCTGCATGAGAAACAGAAGATTCCTGAGTGAAACAGGTGAATTTCCAGGCGACGTTAATTTATTTTTCTTTCTTTCTTTCCCCCTCTCACCTAATTTTCTTCTGGCTCTGAAGATGCAGGAATTGGAACAGAGAGTGATAGAAGCAGAGCAAAGAGCTGAGGATGCAGAGAAACAGGTAAGAGATTCTCTTATAGTTGCTCTGGTATATGCCCAGCAGCAACTTACTCTCAATTCCCTCCAGTCTAGCATACAGACAGCACTCTTCAGTGTTGTGCTATGCTAGGGAAACATTGATTTACAGTGGTGAACAGATTTTCTGGTCTGCTTCCCAGTCTTTGAGCCTAAACTATGAACATGCACCTAAATAGGTTCAACGCTAAGTGAAAACCAGGACCTTGTATCTGCCTCTCAGCTTCACAGCCTTTACACTCTCATCCATTATAGGCATGCTTGGTTATGGAAAAGGAAGGGGATGTTGTACCTCAGGATTAAAGTGCAGAGACAGAGCTGCCTAGCAGGTCCTCAGAAAACAAGTGCTTAAGAGTACTGGTAAGGACTTGTCTAGAAGTAGAGAAGGTTCTCTGAAAGAAGTAAGGGTGTGTCTTGCTTTGGACTTTCTTTTTAGTAATTACTGCATTGGCTTGGGAGCCCATGGAGAAAAGCAATAAGAGCTGAATTCATTGCATATTACTGCAACTATCTGAAAACTAGCCATATTGTCTGAACTAGCCCTTCTATGCTTCTTGAATAATGGAGAAGGGGAGAGAGAGAGAGACTTCAGCTTGTGAACAGGTTATAAAGAATAATGGGCCTTTGGGAAGCAGACTGTTGTACAGTCTGCACTGTAAGGAGTATTATAAAAACAAAAGAGCTAGGAAGAGCCAGATGGTCTGAGCTCCTGCATCACTGGAGAACACTGCTGAAGGGAAAGGTTTGGAGTGAACCAGCTCCCACAACCTGGACAAGAGCTCCAGGACAGAGCACAGAGTCAGAGATTAAAGCACAGAACTAAGAGCTGTGCAAGATGGCCAAGAATGGCTGTCAAAGAGGACTGCAGTAGCAAAGGACTGAATAGGCAGCGTTATAAGCACTGGGAAATGTATTGCCTAGGAATCAAGAACTTGAAGCACCTGATAAGGTATTCCGCCTGCAGAATGTACTATTCCATACCAGTTCGATATTGACGTCAAGATTTTTTTTCTGACCAGCTTAAATATAGGAAAGATGCTATGTCTAGTCAGCATGCTGTTGGCTTCTCTGCTAGATCAGCAACTGCCAAGCAAGAACAAGAGTTGTTCTTGAGGGTGATAGCAGTAAGTCCACACTCAACCAAGACAGGCACCAAGACAGTAACATTGTCACTGTGACAGCATCAGCAGCAAATATAGTTGCTGCCACAGGCCAGTGAAGGAGGTTTCATGCTAGCAGACACCTCAATGACAGGAGTAGAGTGTCCATGTATAGTAAAATGCAATGACAGCAAGGGAGCAGATGGAGAGCAAGACAGATCCAGATCAGAGAATGGGCAAGAAAGGGAGAACTTGCTTGGGAAGGTGTAGGAGAAATAAGGGTTGCCTTCACTCACCTGCTACCAGCAGAAATGAGGGTTGCCTTCAGTCACCTGCCACCAGCAGTTCTGCAGCCATGTGTTGGCAGGTCCTAAAGACTAGCAACCCTCAAAGTTGTAGGGTCTGCCTTTCCAGCAGCCTTATCCACATCCAGAGATAAATGTTCCTAGAAAAATACTTCATTGCTGCCTGACAGCCTGAAGTCACAGCATAAGGAGTAGGACCATTCCTTTCTACTAACAAGTATATTTACCATGAACGAGAAGCAGCTGACAAATGAGAAGGCTCCACATCAAGTGTAAAATCCGTTGTTATCTTTCTCTCCAGGAGTCTGGAAGGTTGGATTTGTGAATTCAATGGGCTCCCTGTAGCTGCCAGCCTCAATTAAGGAAATCACATGTTTGCAGTCCCTACTCTGAGCCTCTAGTACAGAGTCAGCATTTGGGCATCAGACAGAAAGGAGGGGCCGTTTCTTTTTACTATAATCACCCTAAACTCTAATGAAAACACATCCGACTCAGCAGGCTTAGTTTTCTGGCTCGGATGTTGGGCGCCTACCTTTCTGATTCAGTATGAGGAAGAGGCAGTTTGCTTCTCTGCCTAATTCAGGCAGACAGGAGGACAAAACACAGCTTCTACAAGTATGAAGTGTAGGCTACTCTACAGAGCGTGAGTAACTCTTGCACAGACTGTGAAGTGCTCAGATCACTGCGTGCATTCTGCCTTCCTGGTTCCAAACATGCCAAATTAGTGGTATCTGGAGTTGGTTTCTTTGCAGATTCAGTGTCTCTGGGATGTGTTTGAACCAGATGTTTTTCTGTCATCAAATGCTGCAATTAGCAGGTTTGAATTAAGTTGGCAGAAATCCATTCACCTTTAGAAATGAAGTCTTATAATTTGTTGCAATTGGTTGAGGTAATGATAAAACAGACTGTCATATTGAGAGATGTAGGTTTTGAAGAAAGCAAAGACGTTTTAAAACCTTCTTAAAATCTGAAAGGCTTCAGCAGCAGCTAGATTTTAGTGCATTGAAACTGTCTGTAGTGAAGGAGCATTACATTGGTGCTTCTCCTGCACCCAAACAAGTGTTGGCACTGGCAGGAGCTCAAAAACAGGCAAAGCTTCTGAAATATCTAACATGGTAACTCCTTAGCAGGTCTGGAGAAAACACTTATCAGAAAGCCAGAAGTTGCCAAAACATTATGTAAGCTGAGGATAGGAGGAGGAAGGAGCTCCATGGTACATTTCCCTATAGAAATCTTGATCTGAAGCAGATGGCCGGGGTTTTGTGCACAGCTTGGTACTGAATGGGCTAAAAAGCTGACCCTGGTATTGCAAAGGAGGAAAATGCGGTGTACCTTGCCCATATGTCTATGTAGACTATAGTGCCTGTATGGTCTCTTTGACCAATAGTGTGCAAATATTTCACAATCCACAATGTGTTTATCAGTTCATGGTTCAGTTTGCATCTGTTACTGCTTCAGCATTACAAAAATAATGGGCAATGTTCTTTTCACATATGTGGATATGAACTTTGTGACCTGAAGGATTTGTTTTTTCTTCCTTTCACAACTTCAAAAATATGAAGCCCATCAATCCTCTCAGTTAGGGTCTTACAACTAAACAAGCAGCTCCTTCATTTGCATTGTTTTGGTTTTTTATCCCCATCTAATTGTCACTACAGGTCAGAGTTATGGAAGAGAAGATAAAACTAGCCAATGTGAAGACTGGTGAATCAGACAGCACCCTGCACAGGAAATACCAAGAGCTGATGGGCACAGTGCAAGGAAAGGAAGATCTGATCAACAGATTGGAGACACAGCTAGCAAAACAGGTAAAGATATTTTCTACAAGGAGACCTGTAGCTTTCATGAGTCAGAGGCACTCTGTAATGTATGTTTCAATGGTATGGATTACGTCTCCATTATAATATTAGCCCTTGGTTGCCTTCAGATCAGCTGTAAAATTATGTGCTTAGTGCAAGATCCTCTCCTTCCTTTCTCTTTTCAGACAAAAAAATCCATTCAGCCTTAGTAGCTCTTGTCTCCTCATTACAGGAGATTGGTCAATGTCCTTAAGGACTTTCTTATGTTACTGTTGAGTCAGTGTCAAGACCCTGAATTGTAATGCTGGAGTCTGGTCACAGTATGTCTCTGGCTTCCTGGCATATGGATTGCTCTGCGAAGTTGTTAGGTAGCCCATCTCTGACTCAGCATATGCTGCTTCTTAGGAAGGGACTTTTCCGAGTCTTCAGCAATCCTTTAGCATAGTTCATCTCTCGTCAGTTGTCCTCATGAAAGAGCAGCTGTTTCCCAGTGTGGAAGGTTCTTAGTCTCTTCCATTCTCAGTTGGTGGAATGAAGGAGCTACATCTACAGCAGGGCTTGAATTTCAGCTCTAGTAAAGGCCTTGCCCTGTGGTCTTTGTAACATGAGAAATTAGGTATTTTTGTATGTTGCTAAGTAAATTACTTTTAAATGGAAGTAGCTCATTATAATTTTACCCCCCCCAAAAAAAAATACTTTGCCATTTGAGTTACACTTTACATTTAGCTAATTGACACCTATTTCATGGGCAAAATAGATTGGTGAGGTGTCTGAACTCACTCAGACCAAGTGTAGTATGGAAGTCAGCCATCAGGTCTTTGTAATACTCTGGGTTTCAGGTCACTTCTCCAGGCCAGCTTGCTCAGGCAGAATATAGCTGAAGTTTCTGCATTTTGGAAGAGGAAGAAGGTTTTCAGAAGGAGCTACAATAGTGATCAAGGTCTGGAAATAGCTCTTGCAATCAGAGATGAAAGAAATTGTTGTTTTATCCAGAAATGTAAGGTTTGATTTTATTAATATCAACAAACACAAGTGGGGAAAATGTTCTGTTAGTAGAAGTCTTTTTGTTCTTGCAACAAGAGGCAAAATGAGATTCTAGAAATGAAAGCTGAAGCTTGGCAGTTTTGGATAACAAACACTCTATCAGGGTCACAGGTTTAGTTTCGGAATGGAATGGGTCAGTGGCAGTTCTGGAAGGTCACTAAGGGTCCCTGTAATATTGGCATTCTATTTGTTTTCACTGGGGTGGGGAGAGCTGTAGAATTCAGAGCTTTAATAAGAGAACACTGAGGTCATGTCTGGACCACACAATAGCATGGGACACAAAGAATCTCTAACTGCTTCTGGATCTTAAAGCACAATAACTGCACCTACGGGTGTTGTGCCTGAGTGAATTTGTCCTGCTTAGAGGCAGGGCATACTGGGCTCTGTTACAATGCTGTCATCATGTCACTATTCTACTTTAGGACCCCAAATGAAATTTTGGCATTGCACTTCAGTGTGTAGCATAGCAATATTCTGAATCTTTTACTTCTTGGTCCCTGACCTAAGACAAGTCCAGGTCCTTAGAGATTCAAAGACATTATCATGTGATAGATATTCAGAGGTCTATGGTAGATCCACTACATGTGCCAGATTATTTCAGAGCAGTAGACAGGTCTAATATTCTGACTCCAGCAAAGGCTGGTACCTGATGATTAGGGACACGCACAGCCATATTCAGGGAGAAAAACTAAATAAATCCTCCTCTTGAAGCATCAGATTTGATTACTTTTATTTAATTGTGCTCAACTACAAATGTTACTGCTACCCATAGTGTTGCCAAGGTCTATTTTAAAGTCAACAAACATATTTGAATAATAGCTCTTAGATGTGCAATTATGGTGATGAACAGCATGTGGTGATTAAGAGTTGTGAAGATGTGGAGAATTTCCTGCAGTCTGCTGTGTATTATGTGGTATGAATTAAGTGAACTTTTCAGTGTGAAAAATTTAAAAAGGGGCAGGGGGGGAAGCACTGACACCATAATTACTGGTATTTGTTCACATCAGAAAAAAAAAAAAAAAAACTAGCAGGAAAACCACCAACTGCTAGCAGAAGATATTACCTTTGTCCATTTAATTAGAGAAACCAGGGCTGAATTGCCATACAGAGTATATTCCCCCTCCCTCTCTTGCTCCTGGAACTGATTTCTCTCTGTAGCAGTTTAAATCACTGCACAGATAGGAGACCTTTCAGTGACATTGCTTCTGATGAAGCCACACAGGAGATGAACAGAAGGCTTCAGGTTATCGATAGTATCAATCCAGTGTCTTTCAAAGGAAATTCCCAGAAAGGGAAAAAAACACAGCTGCAAAAATGATGATGTAGCAACATTGCCCAAGCAGATATTTGGGGAAGAATGTTCATGGTGCAAATCAACAGTATTCTCATAACACCTTTGTATGAACTGGAACCTAGTTTAATGAATATGTAAACATACAGCCACTTACACCATCTCAAAACCTAGCAGGTCTTATGGTATTTGAAGGTTAAGTTTTTGCATCTTTTTTATCCTGAGTCTTATCCTTTTTTTTGTTGTTTTTTAAATTTCTCAATGAATATATGTATATATATACTCAATGAGTATATGTATAAGTTACAAATACATTGTTGGTATTAGTTTCCATCTCATGTACCTTTAAATTCTGTACTCTACACCTGTGCTTGCAGCATTTTAATCTCTTTTGTTTGGAATTACTACAGTGTTTTATAAATCACTTACAGGCACTGCTTAATTCTTACTAACTTCAATGTGTGTATGTGTAGGCTGGGGAAATACTACAGATGGTCAACAGCAAACAGCAACATTGCAAAACCATCTAAACCAGGAAAAGTTGCAGACTGTACTCAAAAGAAACTGTGGTAGGTGGGTAATCATTACCTGAGCTGGATTTTGCTATTCCACAGCAAACTCTTGAAACAACCATATGAATTTGACTCCAGAGACCATGTAAGACAACTTAGAGCTTGATTTTTTTCAGGCACCAGCTCTATAATAATACCCAAATAGCAGTCTTAAATCTTCCGTCTGGAATGGGAGCTGCAGTGTTGAAGTCACTCCTGATGCAGTAATTTACTGAGAACAGTTAGTTGTAGTCTCCTAATACATCTAATCTTTTTTTGGCACAGAAGCAGTTGAGGACTGAGGAAGCCAAAATTGTTCAAGAGAAAGCTGCCAAGATCAAAGAGTGGGTAACATTTAAGCTGAGAGAGGTGAGTCTTTAGCTTCCTGCCAGGTTTCAAGGCCTATGACTAGGTATGGTGGCTGTACTGCCAGTGGGCTCCTACGTAGGACAATAGTCTGAGAACAGTCCATCTGCCACAGAGGCTTTCTGGTTGTTTGGCCCTATACACACTCAGTTGCAGAGCTAGGGTCATCTTTCTGACTGAGGGCTTTTTACTGCTTTGGGTAAACCATAAATGACTGTGAAGTTGCTAATGCCCAAATGCCATCTCTGAAGAAGATTTACTAGGCACAAGTGGCTTTCACTTAGCTTTCCTCTGCCTCTCCCTTTTTAATCTGGGTGCTATTTCTTTCTCTTTTTCTGACAAAGCAGCTGTGACACAACATATTCTTTGCTCTTCCTTAATTTGCCATCTCCAACTAATGCTGTTTTCCTACTGCCCAGCATTTTCTCATGTCTAGCCTCTTCCTCCTGTCCATCCTGTGGATTTATGCCTCTATCTGGGCCTAATTCAATACCCTCTAGAATAACAGAGAGATAGCAATGGGTCATCACACAGTTTTCAAGCTGCAGTAACAGTTTACAACTGGGTGTGGGGCTATCTGGTCTTTCCCTTTTATTCCATGTTAAAGCCATATATTTTCCAGTTTATGCCAGAAGAGGAATTTGTTGGAGTTGGAAGAAGCAGTCTTTGTGGGCACTAATTGTGTTATATCACTTCATAATCTCATTAGATTTTCTCGATAATTCACCAAGCTGCTGTACTTCATTCTTCTATATGAGACAACTTAAGGTGCATCTACATTACTGACTGGTGCAGCATGGAGGAAGCATGGGGGTTGACTTGGTGTGACCTGCTGTGAATCCAGGACCACACATTCACATTGTCTTCACTGGCCAGGAAGTTCATGACAGATGCTGCTTCTAGGTGCATACCATGCACAAGTGGACCACTGCCAACTGAAGGACTTTGCATCTGTGTTGCAAATGGGTTTCTGTAGACAGCACCATGGGTGCAATTTCAACTTTCATTCCATCAAGAGGGAAGCCTCTTTTGGTGCACTGCTGCTGCATTGAAGAATGTATGCTGAGACACTTCAAGAAAAGACATAAGGCAAATTTGCAAAGAATCCCTCGTGCACTAATTGCAAATGTAAATGCACCCTTAATGGTGGTTTGTTTGTTGTTTTTTTTTCCTTTGGTCCCCTGGGTCCAAGGGATCTCCTCTTATGACATACAGGGGGAGAGAGAAAAATGTTCCTCCTGGGTAACAGTTTTTTGATTGTCTCTTTCATGACAGTTATTTCTGGAACAGGAGTAAATGATAAACAATAGCAGGGAAGGAAATGAAGGAAATTAAGACCTAATTGAGAAGTTATGAATAGTATATGTAGAGGCTATTTGAGAAAGCACAGCAAAGTGTTTATGTGGGTTGTCCAGTCTGCTAAGGAGAAGGATTTCAAGGTGACTGATAGACTTGCCCATCCTTTTTTCTTTTTTCCTGTTCAGACACTTGAATGTAATAAAGATGAAGACATGTTCTGTATAGTGGAACACACGTGCACACACAGTTTTGCATTATTTTTCAGTTTTTATTATTGTTGTTTCATAGCTTGAGCTAGAAAATTACCACCTGAAAAACTGTAATCAGAGGCTGACGGAGCAAATTGAAGCCCTTCAGGATACATTGCAAGGTAAATGTGTTCACCTGGCACTGTAGCCTAGTAACCACCGCAAGAGTGGAAATCAGCATTCCTGGGTTGTATTCTTAACTCTGTGAGAAATTAGCACTTGTGACAGAGAGCAAGCAGTAGAATTACTCTGTTCCTCAGTGGGTCCATTTTTAAGTTGGGAATAGCATTGCTTACCTGCCTTAAAGTCTTAATTGGTTTCCCACCAGTGACTGAATACAGAGTCCTTTCTTTTCAGAGTCTGCTTTTGCCACTAAAATACACCACTGAGCTCCTGAATTAGAATCACTCATTGAAATACATGGCAAAACTCTACATTTGCTTCAGTGGTGCAGGGTAGAAGTCCCTGAGGTATTTCACTTCACCTCCACACACATCCCATGGAACCTCAGCTGGCGTGTGAGCTGAGTAACTGAGGACTGAGTGGGCCAAGGCAGCAGCTGCTTGGTCTAGCTTTAGAAGCTGGGTTCCTCTGTGCTATCGGGTTAGGTTGGAGAAAGCTGCTTATGGTGCTTGTGCTTTTCCAGTTCTTGTTTGGTGGATAGATGGAGAACTTTGGCCTCCAGGGCGTGAAAATTTCGCCTTTCATCACAACACATTTTGAAGAGGAAATTCTGTCTTAACCATTTTCTTCTTGTATTTTTTTTTTTAATGAGGTTGGTTTGGCCACAGTAACATGAGCTATGAGCTAGTTTCCAGAACTTCACTGAGCATGCAGGCAGGGGGCATTTCTTTCCTGCAGAAATCTTTTCTGGCATTCCTATCGCTCCACAGCAAGGGAATAGGGCAAAATTCCTTCTAAATCCCACCATGTTCTAGCTAAATGCTTTATGACTGGGGTTTTCTCATCCCCTCGGGCTCTGGCTGTTTACAAAAAGAGAATACTGCGTTAATAATTTGGTATTAAGTGTTCCCTGGATCCCAGCTCTCTGCGCATGAACAGCTCTGCTCTCTCCTCATATCCCTCCCTAGTCTCACTGTGCCAGCCTGAATTCAGAGGCCTCTGCATCAAGACAAATCTCTTCTTGCTTGCCGTGCTAACAGTAACAACTTCCTCTGATTTATCTCCTGTCATATCTAGGAAGCTGCAAAAATACCAATAATATTTAAAATGAATGGCCTCTTTTCAGTCTACGCTAATGATTTACCTCAGGGGCAGGGGAAAATGTGTGCCAGGATTCGTGTGTGCCAGCCTTGTATTTTAGGAATAGCTTTGTTAGCATTCAGTTCCTTGTGACTCAAGCACCAAGGTCAGGCTCTCATGGTTGTCTTTCTGTCAGCTGTGTTTTCAAGAGCAGGTTTAATCCTTTCCACAATCAACAGTGATTTATTCTGCTGTTTGCCCTTGCCTCTGTTACTTTGTGTCTTCAGTTTGTTTCTACTTCCTTGTAAATCTTATTAGTGGTTAAGCAATGCCTGTAGAGTTTGATGTTCAGGCAGTATTTTTTGTGATAGCTGTGCAGAGTCACACTCGCCCATATTTATGCAATTTCCAAAGCATCTTATGACCTGATTCTTTTCAGTCAGGCAATACATAAATGCCAAGGTCAAACAAAATCGTAAAGTGAAGTAACACCCTCTGCAACTCCAACTTTTATCCACGCTTTCTCATACCCTAAAGCTGCTATTCAGCAGAACCTGTAGAACTGAGATAGCCTTTTAATCTAGGAATTATGGAAAGGAAGAAAGTAGAAGAATTGTAAAGTATAGGTACTAAATAAGCAAACAACAATGGAGGCCATCTAGGGTCTATCTTTTATGTCATCTTCTAATATAGCAACTGAAGAGGCAGAGAAAAAAATAAAGGAACTTTTTACTAGCAAAAACATGTAAGAGACTGTTATAAAACTTGTTGACAAAACCCACTGCTTGGGTCATAAAGCTCTAGGGAGAATCTTGAAAAGAGAGTAACCTCACTGACTGGTGTGATGGTTAAGAAGGTCTCCATACGTATGCTGGAAGCCACATCAAGGCCCTGGGAACAGGAGCTTGTACAAGCTTATTTGATGGCTTAAATCCCTGAAGGTCCATTGAAGTCAAAAGCTGCACTAAGTGGTGTTCTGGCCACTTAGATAGTTTTTTGACAAAGTATTTTGTGGATAGGTGCACTTCTTCTCATGGCTGTTTTAAGAGATGTAATTGTAGATGGGTAAGAATAAAAACTGCTATATGGAGTTAGACTGAAAGCTTGCCTAGGCCAGTATCCTGTCTCCTGGTTGGCTGTGGGTGTTTCAGGAAAAAAAGAAAATCTTGCAAGTAGAGCTGTCCTTCTCTCCAGGTACCCTTCCAGCTTCTGCTGTCAGTCTTTTAGGAGGTTCCCAGGCCAGAATTTCTGTCTAAACTGTTATCTGTGCCACTGATAAATTGCTTTTTCTGGCCTATCTTTTGGGCACTGCAGTATTCTATTTTCTTCTTTGTCTGAAAAAATCCCTTCCTGCTGTAAATTTCAAATGCACTGCCTGGTAATTTCTTTAGGCACTCCTTAATTCCACTTTTGTAAGAAACAGTGATTAATCATTTCCTATTAATCTTTTCTGTACTATTCCCAATTATAAATATATAGCACTTGTGTTATAGCTGTGCCCAGCCATCTCTTTTCTATTCTGTATAGTCATAACCAGGCCAGGGTGCTATTGAAATACAACTGATGTGAACAACTTATACTAGCAAGTAACATTTTAGACAGTAAAGCATTTGAATGCCCTAACCATATATTCTCCTCCATTGTAGACATGACCAGCATTCCTCCCTTTGAATCTCTTTGGAGCTGTAATTCTCTGAAGCCCAGAGCATCACAGGCCTCTTTCGCTGAGAAGATAGACCAGAAATCTGTGCTCCTTGCACCTGATTTCAGACAGGTGTGTCAGGCAGGACCTACCAAACATGTCCTCTCTACAGCAAACATAGTCCTTGCCAATGACACCTTTACTGAGGATGGAGAGGATAAATCTCTGACTTCCCAGCGCACACTGAAGCTCATGTCTGACCCATCAAGCTGGAATCTCTCCACAGAGAAAGATGTATTCCCAGCTGTAAGTTCGGAACACAGGTTAGAGTGCTCTGATCCTGCATCACTGGACCCTTTGGCTGAGCCCACAAGAATCGTTGACGCTTTGACCTTCCAATCATCTTTGGAAGGAAACCATAGCACTGTGAGCACCTTGCAACAGGTGGCTTTGGACAGCACCCGCTTCTCTGATGATTTGAGTGCCAGGTTCCGCTCCCATCGGCTGGACTCCTCTTCCTCAGCAGAAATAATGAGCATGCTTGAAGGCCATCTCCAAACTGCTGAGCCACCCCTGGTTGTGTCAACATCAGCTGTTACAGCACATTCCATCTGTCCTGGGAGGGAATGTGGCCTTGGCAGTAGTATGACCTTTCCAAAAATGCGGACTCCAAATGCACCAAGAGACAGTATTCAACTAGCCAAGAGACATTACAGCCAACCACAGCCAGGGGCTAATTCTTTCCATCGTGTAATGAGCTTAGAGGCTTGCACCTTCCAGCCCATAACAGACTCTCCAGTCTGCCCTGGGCAAGTGAAGGAGACAGACATTGATGATGATGGGGTACTGGAGAAGATGGAGACAGAACGTTGCCCAGTGAGGGAAGAAGCTAGAGCATGTGAGAAAATCAACAACTTATCTGCAGGGCAAAGAGAAGCTATGAGTTCTGAGGCTGGCCTACTTGACCCAGGAGGTAAACCTCCCACACCACCGCTGCACAGATTCCCATCGTGGGTAAGACATGCAAGGACAGCAGTCTGAGAAGTGCTACTTATCTTTGAGTAGTGCCAAGTAGTTCAGCTGCAACAGCTCTTGGTCTCAAGCAATTGTTCCCTGTAGACCTCAGTCACATTTCTGAATCACCTAGTCTGACAGTTCCAGATCACAGGGCATGCTGGTTCTACTGTCAATTTCTTTTGTCTTTTCTCTTTACAAGGAAAAAAAAAATCCTAGGAAGAAAATAGTGCTCAAGAAGCATAGGAATACAAATGAAAGTCAAGAGGTGCTGCATTGTGGTTTATCCTTATGGGTCATCAAAAGTTAATCCTTAGTTCTGTTGTCATGTATTTAAGACAGAAAAGTGAGTCATACGTGCAAGTGAATGGACCAGACCAGATAGTTTTAGGGTCAGAAAAAGCTGTGAATACTAGAATAGATACATGGATTCTATCTCAGCATTCCTATCTCATGGTATACTTCTGCTATCAAGAAAATTTAGTGAAAGCCATTGTTAAAATGAATATACATGTCCTATTGCTTACTTAATGTGAGAGAGCAGTTTGTTATTATCATTTTCAGTTACTTGTTAGTTCAGATGTTTGGATTGTTTGCTGATGTGAGTCTAACTGGCAAACTTTGTGGAAATCAATGTAGTATCAAAAGAGATAATTTCATTATTTTCAATTTGCTTTTTTAAAGGCAAAGGCAAACAAGTGATTTACTAGAGTCAAGCACTCATTGTTAATCCTCATGTTTTATAATTTTTTTAAATGAAAACTTAACATTATTTGTGATCTTTGGCTGCATCCTTTATGATACCAGTTTAAACCTGAGTGTAATCACATCTGTTTTCCAAAGGAATCTCTTTTCACTCAGTCCATAATATGGAACTGTGCTGGGGATGAAGCTGGATAGTGTAGTAAAAGAAACTGCAGTTTCCAAGATGTCTGTTTTGTTTGCTGCAGGAGTCAGAAAGGTGTCATGAACAGTGTACTCACTTCGAAGAGGGGAAATCCATCTCGGAGATTGGCTACTATTGCCTTCTCTGATCTAGAGTTCCCATGTAAGGTTCTTCTAGTCCCTTAAGCTAAATTTTTCACAGGTGATCATCAACTCCACACACACCTTTTGAATGTCTAACTTGTGTTTGGCAAATAAATTTGATCAGATCACTGCAGCTATATTCAGTTTTTTTCATTACAAACAATGTTATATGATGGTTAATTCTCAAAAAGTCAGGTCTTGGACATCTTGAAAGGGGTACTTCAAAGACATTTGATACTCAAAGAACCTACATCTGAGTTCCTCTTCTGGAAAATAATGACAGTACTCATCGATGTCCCTCCCCAGGTTTTTGTAAATTTTTTTATTAATGTTTATGAAGTGTTGTAGTATTACAGTCAGGAACAACACAGGAAAAATCCATTATCTTCAGACCAGAGTCAAGTAAGTGTATACAAGTAGGGCAAATTTAAGCATATCAAACACTAAAGCATGAATAGAATATTAAATAGCAGCTTAATCAGTAAGAAATGTCCATTATGTGCCATGAATAGGAAATGTCTGGGGAAAAAAATGCAGATAGTATTTCATTAGAGACTAAATCACAATGCATATACATACATAAAATACTAATTCTGTCATGTCTTTTTTTGGTGTACTTGACTTTGCAGTCTTAGGTACTCTCATGTATATGTATTATATGTGATATCTGATAGTGATTGCTTGTATGCTTTAAGGAGCCGCAAGAGGATTCCTAGCTTTGATTTTTATCCATTTTAGACTGATTGATGTCTCAGTAATAACACTGCATTTAGTTACAGGTTTGGGTTCCCCCCTTGGAATTTTTATCAATTTGTGAAGCACTTGAAGATCCTTTGAACTGAAAGCTCCGTATGTTGTTATAACTGAGACATAGGCTTATCAAGATCATTCCAGGCATTTCTTTCATTCCTTTATCAGAGAATGGGAATCCTTTGCAGGTGGTGACTCAGTAAATTGTCCTGTTTTAGGGCTGTTCTTGATTCATTTTAATGTATTGTTCATAAAGTGGAAAAAAATAGCTTTTTCCAAGCTGTGGTAAAGTAATTTGTTGATAACTGTATGTAGGTGTTTCAGTTTGTGGATATCATCTGTGTAGCATTTATAAGCCAAGTCTGTTGTGATTCAGGGAATCACACGCAGATGCACATTTCCGCTAACGGCCATTCACCCAACATCTGGTGAAACAGACCACTCTTTCTTAGAGGGCCCCTTCTCATGTATTCTGTGACACAAGCATTTCTTTTTGCAGGAATCATGTTTTTGTCTGACCATTGCTTTTCATGGTATTACTGTTCCAGGAGAGTCGAATCTATGCTGTGGCCAAGTCTGGCATGAGGTTGTCTGAAGTGGCCACTGTGAATGATACTTCCAGCTGCTGTAAGTTCTAGACAAGATCCATCCTTAAAGGGAGTTACAGTGACAGTGTGGGACCTGAGCTTCTGGCTGTTCATGTTTCTTCATTTTCTTGCCTATTTTCAAAGTAAATTTGATTTCGCAGATAGCCATGATAAGAAAGGGAGTAGGATACATCTGGTATCAGGGTTGATTGGTGCTGAGCTGTTTAAGTCCCTGCATTCACTGACATCTTCAGGGACTTCGTTATCTCCTTCATCACTTTCGCTGATGCTGTTCTGCCTCTGCATGTCTGTGACATGCTTTTAGTCTTGTCACATCACCTTCACCTGGCTTTTACCTGTTTGGACATGGGGCACTGGATTGCCATTGTACCATGGGGAGCACAGGGCGGGTAAGATGTCTTACAGGCTAAATGGAGGGAGAATTGCAGCTGTCTCTGAGAGTTGTATGTAATCAATAACATATTCCCTGGCCTTTCTGAGCCCAAAGAGTCCAGGATGGCAATCCTCCATTATTTGATGTTCCAAGAGGCTACGTAAGTTCTTGCATGCATACATGTCCCTCTCCATTAAAACCTTCTCCTTGTCACCAGTTTCTATTATTTTCTCTCTTGGTCTCTCTCTGAATTTTCCCAGTTTCCAATTTCTCTCGTTCAACTGCTGGGCCGTTTACCTGTCTCATCTACAGAAATGTCACAGTGCCAGTCTACACTACGCTGAAGGGGGTAAGGAGTTGTCTCACTTTCCTCTTATGAAAAGCATGGTCCAGGGCTGCCAGTAATTTGAGAAAGAACAGAATGAAGCTGTGCAGTGAAGGAAAGAAAATTAGAGAGTGACAGAAAGTACTGGACACAAAAATAATGCAGAAGGACTAGCAGATGATAAAGGTATTTAGGAATACAGAATATTGCATCAACTTTTGGTCCATGAAGCTGCAGTGCAGAGGGGCTGTAGAAACCTAGGGGTGATAGTGGGAGTAGCCTAGAGAATGAAATAGAAGAGGGCTTTTGAGAGCACAGGGCTATGGAACAGTAGGAGGGTGTAACCAGAGGAGACCCAAACAGATTAGACTAGAGAGTCAAGCTTGGACGTTCTCTGACTAGAAAGGGAGGAAATGAGCCCTGGGACAATAGTGGGCAAGGCAGTGTGAAAATGAAGGGCCTGCATTGATTGATCTGTCTCCTTATTGAGCAGCGATTGTCCTGGGGAAACTGTTCCTTCACACGCTAACCATACAACTCTGTGTTCCAGAAAGCCACACAGATCAGCAACGTGCCTTTCTTAGATGAGTCTTCAGGCTCTGATGATGACTGTGGCTCCCATGCCAGCTTCAGGACTTCTACTGCTGGATCTGAGAACAGGAAAGCCAGCATGCCAGGCAGCCCTCGTGCAGTGAAGAGAGGTAAAGTGAGAGTATTGCTACTGAGCAGCAGGAACTCTGTCCCCATGGGTGAGGCAAGATGTCCTGAAGAGAATCATCTGACAGGCAAATGCTCAGCCTTGGTGATGCTAATAAGGGGTTCTCCCGGAATGCGTGCAGATATCAACAGCTACTCAATAGAAACCTGTCCTCTTAGATGTGTGTTTACCACTGGTAGATTCCATACAGGCAATTGCTAAACTAAGATTGTGGAAAGAATTGATCTCCCAAATTCATCACACATCCAGTGAAGCCATCCATACCTTTTCTGTGACTTCTCCTTGTAAGCAAGCTAGTACTGACACTATAAAGAAAATGTTTTTTGTTCTGTCATTGGCTGATAATTTCTTGACCAGTAAGGAAATCCTTCTTATCTTTGAGAGACATCAGGTAGTTTGGGTCTTGGCTAGGACAATTTTTCCTGAGTGCTGGGAAGGTTAAACTGGATCCTCGAGTGGAATTTCCATTACAATTGGTAGTTAATAAAATAGAATCGCATTTCATGTAGTCTTAACTTCTGTTGTGATGCATTGGCTGATGTGTTTGTGCATTGCCATGGAGCAGTGATGGAAGATTCACAGAAAGCAAAACCCAATTGCTGGTGAGGGAGCCTTTTCTTTAGTTTGAGTGAGATGGGCTTGAGGCTTTATAAATGAATGTTTTCAAGCTGAAAACAGCATGTCTGTGCTTTAGATAACAAGTCTGTTGATTTTTCTTTTATGTTTTAATATTTTATCTCTCTTTATTCAACAACAAATTAATTTCACTGTCAGTATCCAAAACTTACTCTGACTGCTTGTCTTCCTATGGAAAAAAAAATGGCCTCAGAAGTTTGGTTAGAGGGGTTTGAGTTTCCAAAGTCTATGATTTGTTCTTCTTGAACAAAAAAGCCTTAATGTTGAACTCTAACTTTTTCAGAGTGCGTGGTATTCAGTGCATGCTTCTGTCTAGCCATGATTCTCATTCTTTCCTTTATTTTGAACAGGTGTATCTATGTCCTCACTGAGCTCCGAGAGTGACTATGCCATCCCTCCTGATGCGTGCTCCTTGGATGGTGACTATTCAGAGCCAGAACATAAGCTACAGCGAACATCTTCCTATTCCACTGATGGTGGAATCTGCACTGTAAGTCTTGCTGCCTCACAGTTGTGAAGGGATGTGAACAGAGGCTTAGCCTTGAAAAAGAAAAAGCATACCTACAATATATTGAGCTATCCCCTGCAAAGTGATGCTCTAACAGACTGGGCTGTTGGTCCAGCTCTTCTGTACCAAAAGACACTATCTGATGCTTCAGGAGAAGGTGCAATTTCTGTTACTTGCTTAGATAAAAGTATGAGCATCAAGGGCTGTATTCTTTCCTGGTGACCTGTAGTGGTTTCCTGGAGACATATTCTACTTTGTTGATGGCCTTACAGTTTTGTGACAAAACAGATTTGGAAATTCAGAGGAAGAAAAGAGAAAGGATAGAATATTTTGGCCTAGAAAAAAACCTCAAACACTGGCAGCATTAAATTGTGTACTCTTGAATGTAAGAGATCAAGCAGGCAAGGAACAGGAGTCTAATCATAACTTAGAGCCAGCCTTCACTTTTATTTGGAAAATCACTGCTATGGTAGGAAGACAAATAAGTTTTCAGTGCATCAAACAATCATCGAAATTATCTTCAGATGTCTTCTTTACTAAAACAACACAATGTGGTGTTTGCAGCTACACAGATAGTCTAGGGCTTTCTCCAAGTCGAGCAGAGAGCACTGACCTTGGATGGCTGCTACTTGTGTTTGGCAAAGTGGAAAATGTTGGAGATGCAGCAAATGTCTGAACTTGATTTCAGCACTCTTTCATTTGTATTTTAAGAGGTGCAAGATAACCTTCTCTCCCCCTTGTTCTTTGCCCTCCAGGAACCCATGGAGAAATCAGGTTACTTGCTGAAAATGGGCAGCCAGGTGAAGATTTGGAAGAGGCGATGGTTTGTTCTAAGAAACAAACAAATTATGTACTACAAGTCTCCGGTGAGTCACTGGGATGCATTTACTCCTATGTGTAAACAGGAAGGCATGGGAAGGTTGTCTGCAGAACTAGTTCCAGTCTGACACCACTGCCAGCATGGGCAGCTGTGGGCAAGCTTCCCCCAAAATGTCCTGCCAAAGAGCTTGATGTCTGACTCACAGGTTCAACCGTGGGTCTTTGCTTAGGCAGGGAAGCTCCTTGTGCCAGTAGTTTCCAGGAGATGAAAGGTTGTTCACAAGGACAGAAGCTTGACACCTACTGGTTAACTTCATACAGATTATGAAAAGCAGAAGGCATGCCGTGGCCCTGCTTTGGTCATGTTTAAGATGAAAATAAAGGAAAAATAAACTGCAATACCAGGAGCGTGCAGGTATGTTCTCATCAGTCAGTATATCAGGCTCTGAGGAAAACTACAGCTTTCAGGGGGAAGAAAGCTGGATTCATTCATTTTTCACCCTCCCACATGGACATGGAAGTATTAGAAAACTAGGGTAAAATTGAAAATAAGCTTTCATGCAAAATGCTGTCTTACAATGATCAGTGAAACAATGTTGAAAGAGCATATTTGTGTGTTCAAACCTTTCCAAATATTTTCTTATAGCTCACAACTGTTATTTCAAAAATTCTAACAGTATTCACTCAAAATGTATCCATACAATAAAATACATTTATTGTTGGCCTTTATTAATCTGCTGTACTTCAGCTACATTACAGAGAATTATTTTTAGGGATATTCACTTTCCATACTTTTTTCTTCTGGACACAGCAATTTCTTCCATACCTGCATAATTACACAGTATTTCTGTGTATGTACACATCTTTGCTTACAGGTCAGGAATATTGAGAAGTTTTATTTTAAACTTTTTTATTTTTTCAGTGTTGTCATATTCTGACAGGACAAAAATACACCTTAGGGCACAATGCAACTTTATTTCTGATACTAGGTTTGTCTGTCAGAATTCACAAACACATTATGCATATATATTATATACATACATATATATCTAAATTTCATAAATATGGAGAATTTAGACTGTTGGTTGGATGAGACTTCTGGAAGACCCTAGTCCAACTAACACATTGGGGAGGGAGTTTCACCAGCTGTAGATTGAACCACCCATGGCTTTGTCTAGCTGAATCTTGAAAACTTCCAAAGGTGTAAAGTCAGCCACTATCTGGGCACTTGTTTGGTGTTTTATTGCCTTCCCAGTGAGAAAGGGTTTGTTTTGTTGTTTTTTTTTTCCTAATGTCCAATATGAACTTTGCAGGACACTATTTGTTGCCATTACTCTTTTTATATTGTCTGTGACTACCGAGGAGATTTTTGCTTCAGCATTGCAATGGGATCACACTGTCTCATATTCAACCTGGCAACCTTCAGCTGTCCTTTCCAGCTCATGAATGCAGACTCCAACCTGCACATGCATATCATGCTGTATTTAAGTACTCTAAGACCATCTGAGTTTTTTTCCTACTGAAAAAGTTGTTTGCTTTTCTTGCCTCAGAGTGATGTTATCCGCAAACCACAAGGGCAGATAGAGCTGAATTCCTCGTGCCAAATAGTCAGAGGTGAAGGGTCCCAAACATTCCAGGTGAGCATTGCTTTTTCATCCTGCAGATAACCACACACTAAGTGGCTGGGTGAGAGCACTTGTTTCAGGCTGAATGGTACTGTGTGTCTCGATTGATATGAGCTAACTTTATCTGGACAGTGTTTCCTGGCACAAGCCAGGCAGTTAGTTTAATAAATAATGGGGAAAAAGCTAAATTGTAACCCAAATACAGCTTTTGTGAAATGGAA
>NW_010101365.1:30225-48586 GCF_000699245.1 Pterocles gutturalis
GTTCTGTTTTACACCATAGCACTTTCCTTTTTTTGCAGTTAGGACTGAGAGCTTGAAATCTATGTGGAAAAGTGATTCTTATAACAATTAAAATCAGTTAATACCTAGGATCTCCTCTTTCAATTATATAGTCACCTTTAAAATGAAAAATTAGCAGCAGCACTGAGAAACAAGAAAGGATGAGAGAGGAGACAAAGCCAAAATATCCTTCAGAAACAGCAGGAGAGCTCATCAGTATTTGATACATCTGAGTTTCAGTTCTTTCACTTGGGTTTTGAGGGTTAGCACCATTTTTCTTACCCCCTAAAAATCCCCCCTGAACCACCAAAAAAAATCTGTATGGGATAATGAAACTCAGCAGCTGAGGAAAAGATTTGCAGATGTGCAGATTTATACTTTCTCACTCCTTTTCTTTCCAGCTCATTACAGAAAAGAGAACCTACTTCCTGACAGCAGACTCTCCCAACATCCTGGAGGAATGGATTCATGTCCTACAGAGTATCCTGAGAGTGCAAGTGACCAGTCCTGCTGGTGTTCCTCATAATGATGCTAAACCTACTGTGAAAGGTTGGCTCACCAAGGTAAAATACTATTTCTTACTTTATTCAGTTTAACTCAGCATTGACTGTGTACTAGCTTCTTGGTTTGCAGAGTAAATGTCAGCAAGAAATTAGTGTTTTAATACTCCCTAGAAGAACAGAGAAAGAAAGGTGGCAGTAGATTTCTGTATTTCAGAGAGAGGAACATTTGTACAAACAGTAAGGAATGGGACAAACAAGGCTACTGAGAGATACTGACTTTGTGAAATAGTAAGCAATAATAAATATCTAGCTCATGTATGCTTTTCTTCAACAGAATTCTCAGCATGTCATAGTAAAAAAAAAAACCAACAGGAAATGCTGTTAAATGTCACATTTAATTGATCTTAACTTGGAGATATAGGAGAGTTTAAAAAAAATGTCTTCAGTGGTTCTAGTTTAGCCTTTATTTCCATCATAACGGACTGCATGTGCGTAAGAACAAAGTACAATGGCTGAAAATTCTTATTCTTTATGCCATTTCCATAGATTAGTTTTCCAGAGCAAGCTACTATGACTTTTTTTTTAAATATAGTTCTGGTCAGACAACCTGCATCTGAAGCTTGTTCATCTGCAGTAGGAAACAGCTCCCTGGACTACATGTTGACTCGTCTTTTCCTGAATGAAATTATTTGTTTTTATAATCTTAAAAAGTTTATTATTAAAAAAGGTTATATTTAATATTGTGTTTCAGGATATGGAAATGTTGGGTTGTTATGAATGAGTAAAATACTTCACAGAATCTTAGACCCCTTTCCATAAGCACCTGTGTCCCATCTACTTAGGTGGGATGGACTTATCTGCTTTTGGAAGTGGTGCCCTCTATGTTTTGCGAGGAGCTCATATTAGCAGAGAACAATTAATATATGTAAGATTTCAAGGGAGAGTTGAATTGAAAGTTGAAATCCTAGAAGATTGTTCCAACAATGCTGCTGATTTTAAAAACATATACTTCTCTGTCCTCCTTACAGGTCAAGCATGGTCACTCTAAGCTTGTCTGGTGTGCACTGGTTGGAAAAACTTTCTACTACTATCGAAATCATGAAGATAAGGTAATTCCTTTTCGTCTTTTCTTTCCTGAACCCTCCTTTCCCATTTCTTATGGAGCTTTCTTTCCTTTTATTGCTTCTGTGTCTCATGCTTCAAGCTCTTCCTTGGTTGTACTTCTCCCCTTCTAACAGCATCTCCTCCACAAAGAGAATCAATATTTTATCTGTTTTCTTTTTTTTTTTTTTTTTTTAAAGCCAAAATTACAGAAGTCTTAAAAGGCGAGTGACTGCTGTCACTGTATATCTTGTTTCTCACTTTCTCTATTTGGTCTGGTGAAACCTTTAGAGAAGACCTTTATCCAGCAGCTGATGTATTCTGCACAGTGTCATGAAAATAAGTAGCAATATGAGAAGAGGGAGATCATTTAATCAGTGTAATGTGCTTCCATTTCTGGAAGCTTGGCCCCATGGTCCATTACTTTGTCTTAGTGATGTCAAAACCCAATTTTTGGAATATCAAGGAATACTGTGACTCATACTCAGGATTGCCCTCCAGATTTAGCACAGCAGATATCTTTTGTTTGTCTGAATTGACCTACTTATGTAATTTTAAAAGTACTTATTTTCCAGTAGCAAGCAGAAAGTCTGACCAGGATCGGAAAACAGTGGCTCAAGATACTGAGCAACTGACCATCAGAAAACACATCCTGCCTTACAGAACAAGTCATGTCAAAGCAACTGACAAGTGTAATGGGGAGAAAACAGGACCTTATGGGAAAAACATATTTTTATTTGCATATTCTCATTCTGACCTGTAGATGCTCTATCAAGAAAAATTAATAAAAGTAGTAACACAGTTTGTAAGTCCTTTAGTTGATGAAAGAGAAGAGTTACTATAGAAAAACAAGATTATATAATTACACTAGTTAAACCACTGAATTACAGTTTATTCCTTACTTTTTACAGAACTGCTAACATTTTGACCTGGGTTTTCTTTTCCAGTGTTCTCTGCCCATAGTGGGAAATAAGCTATACTTCTCTAACTTGCTTCCCCTCCTTATAGTGTCCCCTAGGGCATCTGCCTATGCGTGAGTCCAAAGTAGAAGAAGTAGACCGTTCCTGTGACTCTGATGAAGATTATGAAGCCACTGGTGGAGGACTTCTCTCATCCCACTGTACATTGGTGATTCACCCACAGGACCAGAGTCCCACATACTTACTCATTCGCACCAAACAGGAGAAGGTATAAAAGGCAGTCTTTCTGGAGAGCAAGGGTCTTTTTGGTATCAGCGAACAAATGGGGCTTACAGACTGAACCTGTTAGTAGAAAACAAGGTCTGAATTGACCCATGCTGTTCTCACCCTTATCCCTAGAATACCTGGCTGTACCACCTGACTGTAGCAGCTGGTAGCAGTAATGCCACAGTAGGCACATCATACGAACAACTCATTGGAAAACTACTGGACGCAGAAGGAGACCCTAGTAAGTAGAAACCACAAACTCTTTTCCGTGGTAGTAAAGCATAAGGAAGGGTAATTCCAATTTCCAGTTTTAATCCAGCCAAAGATGAGGGAAGGGGATTCTATATCATATTTCTGCCTTCAATCCAGCTGATGAGAAGCTCTGCATACGATATAGTGTCCTTCACCCCTAGTTCGACAAGAACATCTCCAGAGAGTATACAGGCATTGCAGTGAATCTAGGCAAGTCCATCACATTGTCACATCATCTATCAAAGCATCTGAAATGTCTTTAACACTAATTCCAATTAAAATAAAGAACTGGAGCTTTAATTTTTCCTGTTATAATTGATCCTGATTTTCCTTTCCTGGACCATACAAACGCATGGTATCTCCTCTAAATACACTCACACTCGCTTGCCTTCACATCTGTTCCTTTGCCTGCACATACAACCCTCACACATACCTCCATGCTCATCTGTTCCTCCTCATCTTTGATACTTGCTCATTCATATATGTTTTTTCACCATGTTCTCAAATGTGTATTAACATACAGATTCATTCTTACTACTCTTTTCCTGCTAGCTCACCTATTTCTAGACCTATATGTGAACCTTGCTTACTGTTGAATCGTGACTTGCACTAACAAAGACCCCCCATTGCAGGTGCCTGCCCTGGCAGAGTTTGTGTCTTGTTTGAACACACAGCTGAGTAGTTTCTCACCTCAATGCAGCTGATGAGAAGCTCTGACATAGCAGGATTGAGGATGGCAATACTTCTTTCGGCTGATGGCTGCCGCTGCTAGCAATTCTTTGTTTGTGGCAGGCTTTGCTGAAATCAACGAAGTGGCAGCAAAGATAAATATGGCCTAGTGCAGTGCGGCTTCCTCAGGTGCTTTGCCATTTCAGCAAGGCTCCTTTTCAGCGTGGACACTGTTATCTTTCTTCTGTTTCTGACACTGCATGTTTTGTCTGCTACCTCAGATTCTCCTCTGTGGAAACATCCTATGCTGTGCTACAGTAAAGATGGTTTGCACACATCCCTTACCACTCTGCCATCCGAGGCTCTACAGACTGAAGCTCTGAAACTTTTTAAGGTATTTAAAGGGACATTGCATGGTCTTCAGTTCTTTTGCTCTGTTGTTGGGCAACAATATTGTTTGGTCATATTGTTTGTCACAACATTTACTGTCACAATTGGTTGCTTTAGACAGGCCTGCTGGGTCATTTAATTACAATAGGACAGTTGGGTATTAGGTGTCATTCATTCTCTGGAAGTTTAACTTTTCCTTGTAGGAAATCCGAGTTTAGGAGCAACCTTCCCCACTTTGAAGTTAGCCTTCTCTTCCTCTTCTGAGTTTAGGAGCAACCTTCCCCACAGGCTTTACACTTTGAAGTTAGCCTTCTCTTCCTCTTCTCTGAGAGTTGAAGGAAGCAGAAACAATTTACTGGCAAACTCAGTTGTGTCAGTGAGATTTGATTCTTGCACCCTACAAGTGTAAGATCAGCAGTAAGTCTAGCCAATGGTGAAGCCATTGGAGATTTGATTCTTGCACTCTACAAGTGTAAGATCAGCAGTAAGTCTAGACGGTCTTAGCAAGGTAAAGCACAGACATGGAAAGTAAGAAGCCCATTTTCCCCTCGATTCTCTTGCTGACTTGTGAGCTCCTCAGGCTTGGGGAAATTGAGTGAATTTTCTGATTGCCACAACTAAAGAGGGAGGGATAGGAATTCAGTATTTATGTTCCTCCCTCCTCTCAAGGTTATTTAGAAGAATTAATTTATTGTCTGTAACCCATCTGGGGAACTTGGCCTGGAAAGTCCCAGAGAAGAGTCACTGTATTCATGGCATTGACTAACTTTCACCCTTTTACAGTCCTGTCAGCTGTTCATCAATGTTCCTGTGGAGGCACCCTCTGTTGATTACCACGTATCACTTGCCCAGACAGCACTGCAGGTCTGCTTGACACATTCTGAGCTACAGAATGAAATTTACTGTCAGCTTGTTAAACAGACCAGTTGCCGACAACCCCAGAACCACTCAGTCATTCAGGTCAGTTCCTCTTTCTCACTTTCAGTCTGCAAATACTTTCTGTTTAATTCAATTACTTAATTCAATGCTTTCTATTAATTCAAGGCCAGGCTGGATGAGGCTTTGAGCAACGTGGTTTAGTGGGAGGTGTCCCTGCCCATGGCAGGGGGGTTGGAACTAGATGATCTCTAAAGTCCTTTCCAGCCCTAACCATTCTACAATTCTATGAATTACATGTTTTTAGTAATTAGCAGTGGCACTGGTTGTCATAAAATTGTGTAAATGCTAAAAGTGTACTGGAGGAAAGAGAATCTTGGCACTGATGTGCAAAGAAAAACATTGAGAATGTAACTTCTTGCAAAATTTTAGTTTTAATTTAACCATTTACCAGTTGCAAATGGTCTATTCAGACCATATTCAGAATAAAGATTCATAGCTCATGTTGGCTAGCTATAATTGTCACATAGTATTAATTTTGTTTTCCATTTTAGTCAATCAACAGCATGCAAGTCATGAATATTACTATTAAGCATGAAATATGATTTTTGCACTATAATTATAGGGTAAATCAAATGAATAAGTTACAGCATGAATGTAGATACTGGATTATAATATTCACAGCTCAAATGAGAAAATAAAATCTGATTGAAGAATAATAGGTTTAATATGAAACAAAATTCCCCAGTGTATTCTTTGTTATGCTTTGCAGTTAAAATAGGAAAAAAGTATTAATTAAAGTCTTAATCGTTCTCTCAGCTCTGGTTACACTAGTCAAAATTTTCAAAAGTAGCCAATCATTTAGAACACCTCTTCTTAGAGCCCAGGTTGAGATATTGAAGAGCAGTCTGTCCTCTGACCATCACTTCCCTTTGAAGCGTCTTGAACTGCTTGTCTAAAAATGGTCACTCCCAAAAGCACTAGTCACTATCCAAAATGTTGGTTGCAGTATTTTATGAAAGATAACATGCAAGAAGTACAGAACAAGAATGATGTCCAGTTTTATGTTCACAGTGCTGGCAACTCCTGGCTTTATGTGCTCCTCTATTCCTGCCTCAACATCACTTCCTCTGGTACATCAAACAGCACTTGCAGCGACATGCAGACCCCAGGTAAAGACTGCAACGGCATTTTCTTCTGCTAAGCTGATTGCCTTTTGCATCCATTACAGATAAAGATGGAAGCAATTTTGTAACTTGCACCTGCAAAAATAAGTTGAGGGAGGGAACAGAAGGTTCCCAGTGTTATCAAGCTGTCCCACTTCAGTCATTCACATTAGTTTGTCACTTATATTAAGCCAGTTCACAAAAATGAGTGACCTATACTAGCAAAAGAACATTTTTGCAGATATAACTGGGGCTACACAGGGAGGTTTTTTCGCTGATGTAGCTACTTTCTTTTATTGATAGAAAGACATACCAAAGTAATTATTTAGAATGAATTATTAGACTTCTAGGTGATAACATTCTGTTGTCAGGTTAGTAGGCATACTGACAGAACAAAAGTGAGACAGAGAACATCTCTGGGAACCATAAAAAGTTAGTAAAAACTAACAAACCTGAAATATAGGCTAGTACTGTTTCCTGTTACCTCTTTGGTGTGTTAACACTTTATGAGAAAACAGTGCAAGATCTACTGTAACAGCAATAAGTTGTTCTGCAGCGTTCATGCTGTGCTCTTAGTTTGTTTCCATGGTGATCTGGTCTTCAGCATATCTGACTGTGTCCTTGAGGGGGGGAGATCACAGCTGAAGATGTCTAGCTGTCTGTTGCAACAATATACTGTTGCTAAGACCTGGGTAAAAAGAGTGGTTTGATTTCAAACAAATAATCATATTCAAATACTCAGTCTAAGTCTGCCTTGGAAATCAAGCTAAAAGTCTCCTGGTATTGCAAAGGAAATCTGTGTACTCCTATCAAGTTTTATTTATTTTCTTATATGCTGCCTCACACTTGCTATTTCTTCTCAGAAGCAAAAATACAGATATAGGGTACTCCTTGATGTCCAGGCTCTATCTCCATTGGCTAAGTCAACATGTTAGCTATCTTCTGGCTAGTACTAGAAACCACTCTTGAAACTGTGTGTTACCAGGTCCCAGAGTGGCCCATTCAACTCAGTAGTGGAGCTGCTTTACTGTTAGGGACTATTGAATTCCATAAGGGTGTGCTGGGCTCTGTGAAACTGATTTAATGTATCAATTTCAAGCACTACTATGCTGATGGTCTGACAGATTCTTAGCCCAAAAGTACCTTTATCAACAAATACTTTAATCAGAAGCAAAGAGGAAATGTATTTATACAATACAGCTATGAAACAATGATTAGGGCTAGAAACAAACATACAGAAATTACAGCAAATTGTGCTTATATTTATCTGTAGTTTAGATTAGATTTAGAGCAGTTGCTAAATGACATTTAACTTAGTTCCTTCTCCCTAGCTTTAGGAATACTTATATCTCTTTGGATGGAGCAGGTTTGGCTGTTTCTTAACCAGTTAAATAGGTAGGCTTTCCCTGTTTCATACAGCAAACAAGACACTAGAATGTTTACACTCCATAATGCCCATGGTCAAGATTTACACTGTATCTTCATTCTAGGTATGGTTTTTCATGAAAGGAGACCTTATAGTATATATCCATTCTCTAAGAGTGGAAGAAAAGTGGGGCACAGTTCCAGGTTAGAAGACACAGGGCTCAGGAGCATTTGGAAGCCAGACACAAAAGCTTCATGTTGAAGCAAGATTCTCCATTTGAAAATTGTTCAAATACGTTACTGGGGAAGTGAGAAATATATTGCTACAGTGAAAAGCCAGAGTCTCCTGACTTCCATGTTGCTTGCAGGGATTTAACTGGAGATTTAATAATGTACTGAGCTCCTGAAGGCATCTTGAATGGAATTAGTTTCCCCTGCAAAGTGATAGCACGCTTATAAATCCATATAAATCCTTCAATTTCAGAACTTATTCAGTATATACATTCTTAAGATTTTTGCAAAAGGTGTAATTGCCTGTTCCTGCCTGGCTTTAGAGACACTTATATCCTCTTGGTGCTGTTTAGTGGAGCACTTTCTTCAGTATACAGTGAATTGATCAGATTAGTAACTGTATTGAACTATCAACAAATCTAAGCCTGCTTTGAATCTCTGTCAGGCCTCCTGATTGGCAGATAGGGTCAATGCATGGAAGCTTGTAATTTGTATAGGCATGTAAATTGATAAACACAATTTATATAATCCTGTAAATTAGACTAATCCTGTGAGACTAACTCATTACAATTTATTATTAATACTTATCAGGATTTGACATGATACTAACTAAATTCCACTGGCATGACAGCGAGTTTGAGGGCAAACTGGTCTTGGTTTAATGGATACTATGATGGGAACAGGGTACAAAAGAGGATATTCCTATACTATGTCTAGTCCATCTAGAAGCAGGGAATGCTCGCACTTCCCAGAGAGCCCATTGTCTACCTTAATTTTACAGATCCTTGGAGCCCAGGTTTGTGTTGCAGCTTTTCACTTGAGTCTGTTGAGATGAGTGAGGATATCTGCACAGAGTTACATCTTTGCTTGAGCAAAGGCCTGAGGGAGAAATGCTGTAGTCATGGCATGGGAAATGGAAAGAGGACATGGCATTTAAAGCATGTTTGTGGCTTATCTCCATCTCTTTGCCTAGGAGTGAAACAGGCAAGTATGCCATCTACTGCCAGAGATCAGTAGATCGCACTGTGCAGACTGGCGAGCGGGAAGCCAAACCCTCCCGGATGGAGATTGTGTCCATCCTGCTGAGAAATCCCTACCACCACTCACTCCCCTTTAGCATCCCAGTGCACTTCATGAATGGAACCTACCAGGTGAGCCACCACAGCTGCCTTTCTTCTGGGTACTAGAGGACTGCACCATAACCTGCCTCCTTCATGTGGGTGGGGCACACCATGGTGTTTGTAAATATCAGATATTGGGAGATGGACACTATTTCCCCTCCTTGCCATTTTAGCAATTTTTCCTGAGAAAATGAAAGGAATCCAGCCCCAGCTCCACAGGTCTTAGGAAGACAACGTAGCTGGGGAAAAGGGAGAGAGGTTGTAAGTATGGAAAAGAATGCAATGTGAAGGGAGACAATATGCAAGTGCAGTTACTGGAGCTGGCAGTCAATCATGAGACACCAGTTTGTAGGAAATCAGGTCTCATTAGTTGTGATACCTATCAATGTCATGTTTCTTGAAAGTTATCCTCAATTAGCTTCTCTTTCATTGCAGGTTGTAGGTTTTGATGGTTCCTCAACAGTTGATGAATTCATTCAGCGACTGAACCAGGAGACAGGAATGAGGAAGCCATCCCACATGGGATTTTCTCTATTCACAGATGACCCTTCTGGCAGGGATTTGGAACATTGCCTGCAGGGGAACATGAAGGTATTTTTTTTTTCCCTCTGCTACATTCAGCATATATCTTTGAAGAGCTGCTAAGTGGCTAATAAATTTTTCTTAATGCAGCATGATCAAATACACTTGGTTATTGTCTATCTAGATTAGTATTCAGAGATTCCTGCACTTGGGTCACAACAACCCCATGCAATGCTAAAGGCTTGGGGAAGAGTGGCTGGAAAGCTGCCTCGTGGAAAAGGATGTGGGAGTGCTGGTCAACAATCAGGTGAATGTGAGCCAGCAGTGTGCCCAGGTGGCCAAGAAGGCCAAGAGCATCCTGGCTTGTAGCCAGCAGGACTAGGGAAGTGATAGTCCTCCTGTACTTGGCACTGGTGAAGCCGCATCTCGAACACTGTGTTCAGTTTTGGGCCCCTCACTATAAGAAAGACATTGAGGTACTGGAGCACATCCAAAGAAGAGCAACAAACCTGGTGAAGGGTCTGGAGAACAAGTCCTGTGAGGAACAGCTGAGGCAAGTGGAGTTGTTTAGTCAGGAGAAAAGGAGGCTGAGGTGAGACCTTATCGCTCTCTACAACTACCTGAAAGGAAGGTGTAGTGAGTTGGGTGTCGCTCTCTTCTCCCAAGTAACAAGTGACAGGATGAGAGGAAGTGGACTCAAGTTACACCAGGGGAGGTTTAGATTGTCTTTTAGGAAAAATTTCTTCACTGAAATAGTTTTCAAGCATTGGAACAGGCTGCCCAGGAAAGTGGTTGAGTCACCATCCCTGGAGGTATTTTAAAGATGTGTAGATGTGTCACTGAGGGACATGGTTTAGTGGTGGACTTGGTAGTGTTAGGTTTACAGTTGGACTTCATGATCTTAAAGGTCTTCTCCAACCAAAATGATTCTATGGTTCTAGAATTAGCTCAGTCTAGTCTGAGATACTAGTTAAGACAAAGCATATTCTGTTTTAGTAGGTGATAAATTGGTCAATTTTTTAAAAGTCTTTTAATATCTGCTAAAGTCTGAGTTAAAGTTTAATTTGTGACTACAAAATTAAAACATGACTGAGCTACCTAGCATGATCAGATATCACAACTAACATCAAATGTGACAGTCCTAATTGGGACAAATTTATGTTAGGCTGTGAGTCTCTTGGCATGTCTATATAAATCTCATCTATTGGATGATGAAGCATCTCCTTGGTATCTCCAGATAACTCAGGCTTTCATTGTTAATGATGTACTTAGGGGAGAAAGCTCTACTGGGTATGCCTTCACTTTTAAAAAGAGGGGAGTGTCTTAGAACAAGGGAAGAGGAAAGCAGATAAAGTATTAACATCTGTGTCTTTCATAGGGAGATTTTTACCCATGCTGCAGCTGGATGACTGCCTTAAGTGAGCAGGCTAGTGGCCATGAATGAGACACATCAGATTTTGGTAAAAATCTGGGAGAATAATTTGTCATATAGCATTGATGGAGGAACAGTCATAGTGGGAACTTTGAAGAGGCCCTGATACCTATAAGGAACATAACATTCAGTTTAAAATTGAGCATATAATTTCATATTGGGCAACGGAGGAAGAAGATGCTAATAACTTTAAATTAAGCAGTTTGAAGAGGAAACTACCACAGACAGTGCCAAATTATATACTTTATGGCCTGATACAGATCAGATAATGTGGAGCTTTGCTGGTAAGTGAATCACCATTTGGAGAGATGAGACATTAAACAAAGGAGCTTGAGACAAAGGCATTACTTTTACTGGTTATTAACTGGTTACTATTGACTTGCCAAGGCAACCTCAATAGCTTCTTAAGAGAGGATTAGGATATCTGATTAAGCATTTCATGTGGCTTGTTACGTTCACATTCCTTTTGTTGAGATGCTATCAAAAGAGAAGTAGGGACCTTTATTAGACCACTTGTAAAAGGACTAGAATAACCAAGAGAAGCTGAATGGAACCAAAGACATTAACCACACTATTACTAAAAATATCTCTGAGTTACAAAGTTGGAATCTAGAACCAGATGTTCCCAAAGATTGGACATTCACGTCCAAGGGTTTGGTTTAGCCAAACATGTAGACAGCTGCTATTCAGAAGATACGTTTGTGCTTTAGTTTGTCTTTTGAAGCAAACCTACCAATCATTCCTATTAACCATGCTTTGATTCACATTAAGGAGCAACCTTAGAGAGCGTGGATTCTTTTTATGTGAAACATGAACTGGAAGATGTGATCCAACACAGTAGTGGGCTTTCAGGCCATTTGATCAGACTAAAGCTAGTCTGAAGGAAAATCCTTTGAAACTCCTATAGTGTGGGCATAGAGTCTTAGGAATAGGTGTGTCAGTGCGCAGATCTGCCCCTCCTGGGCTTTGCTGCTTGCTAACATAGACATAGCCACGGAGTTGCTGCCAGACCAGAATTCCCTTACAGATGTCCCCCTGCAGATTAGGGCTGGAGTTTTCAGTTGACAAGCTTTAATTTTTACATAGTGTAAAAGAAGGAATTGTTTTGCCACTTTTGGCTGTGTTTATGCTGATCTAGTCTATTTCTTTATCTTCTGTTTTTCACAATGCTTTTTTCACTTGCTTTCCCCTCAAGCCTTGACTATACATTTCTCTCAGTTTGTCTCTCTCTCCCTGATATTTTTTTGAAGATCTGTGATGTCATTTCTAAATGGGAGCAAGCCTTAAAAGAATTGCATCCTGGGAAGTATGAAGGTGGCACAAGAATTGTGAAGTTGACCTATAAGAACAGGTACTGTTCTTTGTTGGTTGGCCTCACTACTGCTATTAAGTAAACATTTCTAGAGTGGGTATATCTCTGTAGATGGCCAGTAATTTAGAGTACTGTTAGTGCCAAAACTGTTGTAGATAAGATGCGTTCAAATCCTACATGAGATGCGATGACTTTTTTTTGTGTGGTACATGTGTAAAAGAGGGTATATGGCCTAGAGGTAAAACCCAAAACACTTGCAACAGCAGAACAGACTTAAAATGGGTTAAGAACTAGCTGTAGCACAATAAGACATACTTGGCACAATTTCATTTGCCTAGATCCTAAAACATAATTAAATAATGCATGTTAGGTGAAAGGAAGAGACACCTGGGGGAAAAATCACCAGTGCAGAATGAATATGCTGAAACTTGCAATTAAGTGAAGAATCACAAAGATAAAGATACAAGAATAACGTTCTAAATGGCGTAAGCTGTAGAGGAGACATGTAGCAGCAGTGCCCAGACTTTATAAAGAAAGAAATGTTAAAAGTTAGATGACAAGAGATAGTAGAGAATGAAAGTATGAGACAAAGATCTAAACCAAAAACTGGAACAAATTCATAATTTATAATACGGACAGGAATTCTGAATTACAGTGAATAGAGAGCTGTGTATGAGAACAAGGAGTGGCTTTCTACATGTGAATTCTGTCTGCAGGCAAAACAAAGGCCACCCCAAATCCAAAAAGAGACAAAGCTCTGTATTGAACGTATGAAGATTTTGTTGACTGTAACTTTGTGAACTTTGTTAGTTGGTATAACAGAGGTGGAAGCAGAAGTTATTTCTTTTTTACCTAAAAGGCAGTATTTGTTTCAGGAGTGAAACTTTGCATTATTATTTTGTCTGGAATGTGCCTAAACTAGACAGCAAGGATGTTTTGATAAGGTATTTCCAAGGTTGGGCTGTTCTAACACCAAGGACTCTGATAAGACATGTGTAAGGTCACTATGGTCCTAATGGTGGTGTTAATCTTAGATTGACATAAAAATAAACAAACTGATGCACTGGCATGAATGTCTTGTGTGGTATTGTGGAACATATATTCATAGATGCAGATGTAAAGTAATATTTGAATTAGATGGTGTAGGCTGTAAATAGACATGCATGAGGAATGGTTCTGGGAAGCATTCCCCCAAGCTGGTGTCTTCAACCCCTATTAGTCATCCTGCTATATACCAGGTTAAAGAAATTTCAAGTGTGAAGGGAGTAAAAAAATAGTAGGAAGCTTTGATTTACAAGAATGCATCTTCAGTTTTTAAAATAAAGCCTCCTAATTTGCTGCTGAAGCAAACTGAAGACTTCTTTAATAACAATATCAGTGTAAGTGGTCAAAACAAAGCTGGCAAAAATACTAAGTTTACAAGGCTGTCATGTAGAAGTTCATACACGTAGAGCAGAAACAGTTCTGTATTCTGTGATAAGCAGAGAAAGACACATCTTAAATATTGCCTGTCTGTGCCTGATGGGGACGGACAGACACTGATTTACCTGTGTTTAATAAGGCTTCACTGTCTTGAAGTATTTGGCGCTCAGAATTCAAATGGCTTCCAAAGCTAGAAAGCATGTTTTGAGCCTCCTTGCCTAAATCTTGTTCATCAGGGAAGCACCTCAGCTTACAAATCTCTGTCCAGCACCCCCGCAATACACAAAGGTCACTTTTGAGAAGGAGGGGAAAAAAACCCACTTTTATTTTTATTGATTAAAATTCCTACCTCTACTTTCAGTTCATAATACCTTTTTACCTTCACAATCCTCTCTACTTTTTAGGCTATATTTTCAGAGCCAGGCCAAGGGTGAGACAGACCGGGAGCGGTTGCTACTGGCCTTCCAAGTCAGCAATGAAATAGCCAATGGAAGGTTTCCTGTTAATAAGGAATTAGCTCTGGAAATGGTGGCTCTGATGGCTCAGGTGAGTATTGCTATGGGCAGAAATCCTGCCTTTTGGCCCCTAGGGACTTCAGCTGTACTCTGAGTATCTTTTTGACTACAGAGGTATCTTTTACATCAAAAGTGTTTTTTCTTGTCAAACATACAGTCTGAGATGTACCATGCCAAATACATTCTACCAGCATACATATGTTGTAGGAACACCTTTTGCTGAAGGGAAATTTGCTATAGGATTGCCTCTCCTTTACTTATGTAGAAAAAATATTGGAAAAAACAGTGGTGCTGGACCATCCCTAGAACTCTGCAATTAGTGCCTTAGTAGAGATGCTAGAATTCCATTAATAGTAAAAACTTTCCGTGTTGCACTGCCAGTAGCCTTTTCTTACTCAGGAAGAGCATCTTGCAGGATCCTCCATTAAACCTCCAGGCTTGCATTTAGCATTTTACCACATAAAACACACAGTATGGGTTGTGGGCATGATAAGCAGGATAATAATTTCTGACTGAGCTGAAACTCATTGTTGCAGTAGTTAGAGCAATGTAAACTAAGATGAAGCTGTGAAAGTTGTCCAAACTCTTTACAAATATGCTATTGTTTTAATTGGCCAGCTGAAAATAAACCCCAAAAGCTTGGCAGTTATACAAGAAATGTCTCCCTACAAGTAGCTGGCTGAGATGTTGTTTCACTTTCTTAGATCGGTAAAGAATTCCTTGGGCAGTCATGTCCTCAGTAGTTGCTCTCTTACATACATTTACTATGGTAAATGCTGTAGACAAAATTCCCCAGCCTAATGATGTCTTTCTGCATAACAAATAAACACAGTAGTTATTAGTATGGGAATTAATGAAATGTTCTACTGCATAGTTCTGCTGCACTATAAATTATAACATTGTCATAGGTGGAATATGGGGATTTGGATCGACCAGCATCTTCAAGTCCTGGGGGAACATCACAATTGAAAATGCAGCATCTTCTCCACCAGGTCTTAGATAAATTCTACCCCAAGCGCTACAAGCAAAACATTACTCCTGAGCAGCTCAGGTAAATTGTTGGTTCTTCTATATTTTGCACTGAAAACAAATTTTACTTGCAAAATTCTGTCTTTATACTTAAGAAGTTTTAAGGACCCCTGTCAAGATTATTTCATGTAGAAACTTAAGCAAAACACAAATGTCAGGAAAAGGTTCCTTTAAAAGAAAATAGCAGTTAACTAATATAAAAAGAGCCAAATCACCAACTAATTTCCCCTAGACAAAAAGTTTAGGCCTTTCACTTCCAAATTGGGTATCTCGGTTCCAACAAAGTCTAACGTAAGCCTAAGATTAATTCTGTTTCTGAATTTTTGTTTTACCCTTCCCCCAAGTGTCAATTGAATCCAGATGCCTAACATTTGCAGTGAGCCATGAAGCCAGCACATATGGGCTGCTTCAGGCCATGCAGTAATTCTGGTAGGACATATTTTGGCAGGGCTTTTTGATGTTCTGACTTGGAAATTCTCACACACAATGCAGACTTCTCAACTACTCAAGTGCAGAATTCAGATGCTGCCATGGATCTCAGTTCTAACTGTTTTAAAGAGAGAGAATGTTAATCTTCCAGATAGATCCAAAGCTACTTAGGGATGCAGTGGTGGAGCTAACAGGATCACCTCCTTTTGGAAGTAAATTCTATCTGCATGTAGCAAGATAGCTGACCAACCATCCCTAGTGAGACAAATTTTGCAACTCCATATAGAGCATACTACAGACAAGTTAAGATGAAGGTGAGCGTGTAACTGAATGTGATGACAAGCTGGGCAGCATTTTACTGTAACAGCTGCCTGAGTGTTTGTAGTTACAGTTGTTTAATATGTACACCAGTGAACAACCCATATGTGACTGGGATTCCTGGGTATTACAGTATAAAAAGTAGTAAAATAACTGTGGAAGAAGAGAAAATGCTAAAATAAACTAAGGTTGTACAACCCTCATAACTGACAGTGCTAACAGCCCTGTCTGTAGTGCTGTGTAGAATGGCCCTTTCGGAATAAGAGGTACACATTTATTAACTGTTATGATTTTACTGACCTTTCCTTAGAACACATTAATAAATAATGCTGTCTTGTGTCTTGGATTCTGAAAGACAACTGGTTGACAGGCTGGCGACAAAGTGGATGGTGCTGCAGGGATGCTCTCCACCAGAATGTGTTCGAATTTATTTGACAGTAGCCCGGAAATGGCCTCTCTTTGGAAGCAAAATATTTGCTGCTAAGGTAACTGGAGCACACTTTTTTCTGTTCCTGAGAGTGAACTCTCTGAGCAGTGATATACCTATGATCTCTGGTAACATGGGTTGAAAATGCTTCTACTTCAGGAAGGGGAAAAACTGAACAATACTCTGAACGAACAGCTCTGTTTGATACCATAGATGTTTAGAAAAGAAGAGAAATACGTTCTAAGCACTAGGGGTTGCTAGTGTTCAGTAAATAAATATTGAAGATTCCCTGGCTGTATCAGTTGATCATTATACAGGGTACTACCTCTCCTTACAAACCTTGCCAAAGCTTTCTCAGGCAGGAATTTGCTTGGTCATCAAGGTCATCAAGTTTAAAAAATACTATTTACATACCACTGGGGGGGTGGAAGGGAAGAGACCCCCATAAAATCACAGCTGGCAGCTGATACTAGCTAAAAGGAGAATGGGTATTTCAGTCCTGTTCTCTGTTTGACACAGAGCTGAATGCTTTCCTTGCCACACAAAAGGCAAGCAGTGCTAATGTCTTGTTGCAGAAACAGGAAAACTAAAGTACATACTAGGTAAGCTGCCAGCCCACAGGCATCAGTAAGAGAGCAAAGAACAACTAGAGGGAGTGGCTCTCCCAGAAGCTTGTACCATCCCTTAGCCCATCCCAGGCTAGAGCTCTGTACCTATTACCCTTGCCCAAACTAATGTACATGGTGGCTGTCAGAGAAATCTTGTTTTGGCATTAACTATCTTGCCCAAACCAGCAGAAAGCTCCTCTATTGAAAGCTTGAGACAGGTCTCTTGCTTTGGAGTCAAAGCTGCTATAGTTATGCAATAAAGTCTAAGGATGAAAGGGATCTTGAGTAAATATACAAGAAGTTTTCAAAAAGACAATTATTTCTATTGTCAGCAGTAAAAGCAGAAGAGGTTTACTGGTATTTGAGATTACCGACACTGAAGAATCAGAATACAGAATAGTTCCACCTAGAGTTTAAATAATATTGATATTTCTGATGATTAACACAATTTATAACTTTTCAATAGTTAGCAAAGTTCATGGCATGAGTCACAGAATAGCAGATTCCCAGGCACGATTCACGTCATTAGCTATAACACATAATTCATCTTTAACAGATAGTTGATGCACATCTGTCAAAATCTATAAGAAAGAAAATTGCATCAATGTGATAGTACTATCTGCACTGGCACTACAGAAACCAACAGGCTTCACTGCCTGCCTGATCGATGGGAGTAGTGTAAGAACAAGAGCAGAGCAGAACTGCTGTTCTGTTGCTCTGTCCTAGCATTTCCTTCAGTTTTAACTACAGAGATGGAATTTAATTGATCTCAAAGCCTTCATTATCATTGCATTTTCATTATCATTGGCAATCCCAAGCACAAACACAGGCTGGGAGGAGAATGAATTGACATCAGCCCTGAGGAGGACTTGGGAGTGTTCGTTGAGAAGCTGAACATGACCGGGCAATGTGTACTTGCAGCCCAGAAAGCCAACCATATCCTGGGCCGCATCAAAAGCAGCGTGACCAGCAGGTCGAAGGAGGTGATTCTCCCCCTCTACTCCCATCTCGTGAGACCCCACCTGGAGTACTGCATCCAGCTCTGGAGTCCTCAGCACAGGAAAGACATGGACCTGTTGGAGCGGGGGTCCAGAGGAGGCCACAAAGATGATCAGAGGGATGGAACACCTCCCCTATGAGGACAGGCTGAAAGAGTTGGGGCTGTTCAGCCTGGAGAAGAGAAGGCTCTGGGGGGACCTTAGAGCAGCCTTCAAGTACTTAAAGGGAGCTACAGGAGAAATGGGGAGGCACTCTTTATCAGGGAGTGTAGTGATAGGACAAGGGGTAGCAGTTTTATGCTGAAAGAGGGCAGATTTAGATTAGATATTAGGAAGAAATTTTTTCCTGTGAGGGTGGTGAGGCACTGGATCAGGTTGCCAAGAGAAGCTGTGGATGCCCCATCCCTGGAGGAGTTCAAGGCCAGGTTGGATGAGGCTTTGAGCAACCTGGTCTAATGGAAGGTGTCCCC
>NW_010101365.1:48617-58028 GCF_000699245.1 Pterocles gutturalis
AACTCAATGATCTTCGAGGTCCCTTCCAACCCAAACCATTCTGTGATCTCTTGTGCCACTGGTCCCAAAATTCTATGTAAATCTGAAAATGGTATTCCAAATTTTGAGTGAAGTCCTCTTAAAAATCAAACCAGGTCAGACCAGTAAGCCTATAGGATTCTCTCATCTTCCCTTCATCCCTAAAAACCAAGATTTATGTCAGAAGCATCTTTGTGTGGTGGTCAAGAAATATCTAAATTAATAATTTTCTTTTTTTCTAGCCTGTCCTGCCTTCCTCATTGGAAGACTGTCCAGTCTGGATAGCTGTGAATGAAGATGGTATCAGCATACTGGATTATAACACTATGGTATGGTGAGGAACACTGTTTAAGAAAAATAACTTAACTCCCACAGAAAGACATTCCTCTGAGTCCACTTAAGTCACTAGAAGTTTGCCTTTAACTTCAAATGGATCCAGAAGTTAATTTCTTAAAGTTAGAGATGAGGGAAGTGAGAGCTATGTTCGAACACTACATAAACAAAGGAAAATTGCAGTACAGTGTAAGGCAAGGTTTCATGAAACAGCTAACTGCCTCTTTGATGGGCAGGAAACATGCTCATACATCTTGCAAAATCTCTGTGGTATGTGCTTTCCTTCCACCATCTGGGACATAAAGTTTGGACTATTGCTCTGAAGCAGTGAGTGATAGAGCAAGCTAGGAGAAAACTAGAAATGCAATTCTCATTTTTGAAATTTCTTTGCCAGCTTTTACCTATAGACCTAATTACTTTTACTGCCTGTAACTGCTGGAGATCTGGTGTTCTTGCAGTAAGTAGCAAACATATTAGTTTAAGGTAGCCGTTTTTTCTTTTACAGAACTATGACTCTTTCAAACTCTCTGTCTGCAGCACTTGAAGGTCTCTTATTCATACTCCTCTGTGCTGACCTTTGGAGGCTGTCGAGATGACTTCATGATTGTAGTCAGTCAAATGAAAGAAAGGAGTTCTGGAAAAAACAGCACTGAAAAACTCCTTTTCACAATGGCAATTCCAAAGGTAATTAAAAAATGAACAGTGAGTTTCTTTCCAGCTGGCAGCATCTGTGCAAGCCCTGGGGACTGGTCCTTGTGTCTGCTGCACTAGCTTTATACATTCAAGAAATCCCTTGTAAGCTGGAACCTTTAATCAAGAGACTTATTCTACCTAACTCTTAAAGACAGACCTTCATTTCAAAACCAAACAACTCCATGTGAGACAGCCATTTGCAAAAGTTACGCAGTCAGTAGGTTCCAAAAACCAAAGGGCACTCTTATGTCTAATTACAGTTAAAAATTTTCTTTTCTCCCCTAGATTGTTGAAGCAACGCTTCTTATTGCCAGCTATATTAACTACCGTTCGACACCTTCACTCCTATCTTCTACACAGCCCTCCCGAAGCAAAACACCTACTAACAAGCTCCGGGAGACTGAAAATCGGTGCTTTTTCCCTTCGGTGGCCCGAAGCACTAAGGGGCCCACCCTGCTCTAAGGGCTCGTTCCAAATGACTTTGGGGATTTTGGGGGTGGTTTTATTTTGTGGGTTGGGGCTTTTTGTTGTGTTTTTTTGGCTGGGTGGGTTGTTTTGGGGTTTTGTTGCACTGCTTTATACTGAATTGCAGTTTGCTATGATTTTGCTGGTTACACACCTTACTTTAATGAGGGCTCTGATTCTTTTTCCACAATACTAGACAAAGTTCCTTAGTGTAGGTAGAGGCAGTGTCCTTTCTCTTAAAAAAATGTTGATTTTGGGGGACTGTGCAGGAGTTTCCTTTCCATGCCACACTCCATCCAAAATACTATGCCTCAGGTCATTTGCGTGCACAGTGCTCCAGTCACATTAGATCTCCTGCTCTCTTCCCTTGCACCCTTTCTTCTTCCATCTCCTGATCTTACTGCTTTCCTTACAAGCACATACATTTTCTTTGATCCCTCCCATTTTCAGCTTTGCACCTGCCTTTAGATCACTGCATACCCTTTGTCTGTAATCTCAGTTCAGCTCTTAAAGCTCCTAGTGACCTCTTTTCCTCATTATAGCCCCTTTCAGTTATTATCATGATTTCCAATAATGTTCTGTTTCCGTCAATTCTAACTTGCTCACTTTTTACCTGAATTAGACTGCAGCCTCTGCAAGACAGATGTGAGTGCTATCTAGGCCTGAATCTGACTGCAGTAGGCTGAGCAGTCCTATTAAAAGGACAAACAGGTGGTAATGGATACTGTGGCATGTGGCATGAACCCTGCACAAGGATGCATCCTGTTGAATACTGCCTGTATTGAGCTGCATCTCACTGCATCATAAACTAGGTATACACTGGAAAGGCTGTTACCAGAGTGTAAAGATTAACATGACATAGTCTGATCAGGTAGTTTAGGCATAACTTCAGCTCTATGCTCTGGTTGTGAATAGCCATCATATTAAAGTTTTTACCAGTGTTTAAATTCAGTGTTGCCACTCCCAGAACAACTATTAAGATAGTCTTTTTGCAGAGACTGTAATAGTTCTTATGCAACTGCTTAACACAACGAAGATTTAATTCTCCCTAGAGCTGTAATGACTCCTCCCTGAAACTGATGCTAAGACTGAAAGACAGAAACTTTCCAAGTCCTTGCTCCACATGTGAAAGAAAGAAGACACTGATGGGAAGGAAGAGGAATTAAAACTGACAAGAATAATTCCAATGCAAGTCAAGGGTGATTTCACACCTGACACAGGGAGTACAGAATAAGAGTTCAGTGCTACTCAAGAATATTTTCAACTTAAAATAAAGGTGGAAACCTAGTGCCTTTGCACGTTGAGGACTCAGAACAACTGGGACTGGACCCATGTCAGATGATGCCCTGGCTCCTACAGGACTGATACATTTCACGAATCGACGCTGTTCTATGCAATGGATGAACATTAGGTTTCTGCTGCAGGGCTGGATGTGTCACATCACGCAGTCAGACACTGTCAGACAAGCACTTCCAAAGACACTTTTTTGTTAATCACTGTTTTTTGGGATGTGTTTGAAATTGCACATAATCTCAGACAAAGAAAGACAAGGCAAGCCAATTTAGTACTTTTTCTGTCTTTCAGCAACTGGAACAGATCTCCCCAAACCAGCTCTGCTATTCTGACTTGACAGAAGCTGTTCCTTTCAAACTCCTGCTTCCTTCATGCTACCCTAGCAAGGAGGTAGTCAGCAAATTTGTACTCAAGTATTGTTCTTCAAAGTTTCCTAAAGAAGGATTTTTTAAGATCTGTTTCAAAGGGACTTCATTATGATTGAGAAGGTTAATGGATTTTAAATAAAAGAGCAATTCTTCTTGAAAAATCTAAATCTCCCTGGCTTGAGTTCAGCTATTTTGATAAGCTTTCTAAAAAAGATAAGGAAGAATAACTGCACTTTCCAAAATACCATGTGCAGCTTCATAGTTATTACGCATTGATGAGCAACTTTCCCAAATTGAAACACTGTGAATCCAACCATTAGAAAGAATTCAGCAATAGCAAACTAAAGTTATTTGCAAATGAACAAACCAACCATACCACTGTTTTTACTTCCTAGTACCTGCACTGCCAACCTTGAAATATCCAATTAATGTATGCAGTGAAGCTGATCTTCAAGAAGTTTTTTTTTCACGCTTATTGTGGGTGCAAAGCCACAAATTAAAAGAGCATGGGACAGACAAAAATTGTTCTAAGCAATCCTTTATCAGCATCCTTGCAACATTAAAAAAAATTCAAATCTAACCCACCCCATGGTGGGTTGTGGAAACAATATGGCAGACGTAAAACACGAAAAGATTGTATGAATAGAGACCTGATTTGCACATACTGTAATGTACCCACTTGTTATGAATTTAAGCACCATCCCATGAAGTTACGGGAATGGGTAGAAGCTTTTTGAGCCAAAAACAATTTTGAGAAGGTATTTAGTTTTTTTTCTTTTCTTAGATACTTTTAAGTGACTATATACCCTGATAAGAGTGGTCAATAGTATGTATTTCCTCTCTCACACACAGAGTGATCTTAGCATAAATACATCAGTTTGAATACAGAGAGCATTACTCTTCCTCACTCAATCACCTGTGCCTAACAGTTCCTCCTGTAACTGAAGGTCTGTTTGGTAGCCTGTTTCTTGTATCCCACCAGTTACAAAACTGCTTCAGAATAAGCTGAGCTGTCACTGGTGCCAGGGATGCTCGAGGCATAAAAGTTGACAGTTCACAGTTGAGAGGCTGTACTTACCTTACAGTGCTGACACTTGGGTCCTTAGACTCGTACCAGGGCAAAGAGGAAGCAAAGATGTTGAATAAGCAAGAGCTGTCCTGAAGCTCATTATTTTCTGCCAAAACTGCACTTCAAATTGAGAAGCAAGGCATTTAGAACTTTATTTCTTCCTTATTTCTTAAAAATATTCACCAATACTTGAGTATTTCAGGGACCACCCCACTCTGATGGATGCACATATACCTCCTATTTATAGCTTACCTGACTTCAAGCAAACAACCAACCCTGTGTAGATATCTATTTTGTATGATTCTTTGGAAGATAAAACAATTTTTATTTTAACCAGTGCTTTTGGCAATGACTATTGCTGGAGCATAGAATGAGATGACAAAAGCCTTTGTTTTCCTAACTGCTGTGCGTATGTAAAAGGCTGTCTGGGAGATACTGTGAAATTTCTGTTTGTTCTTAATAAAATGTAGTTATGAATTAAACTGTAGTGTTCTCTAAGTGAAAAAAGCTATTTTAAAAACGAAAATAGTCTCGATGTAAACAAAAATGGACAAAGATTGTGTTTGGTATCCAGGCACGTACCTGGTGCAAACCTGCCCTAGTCTGATTCCATGTTTCTCTCTGCTGATCTTCTCTCAGCTTTAGTGGGTGACTAAAGTGCCCTCCCCATGGGGCTTTAGCCATTCAAAACATAGCTAAAACAATCTTCTGGACTTCCTGCAGTGACAAATGACTTGGACATTTCTTCAGTGCATGTTCTCAGGACTTCATGGGATTTTTACAGCATAGTCAATGTTCCCTGCACACTCTTAAGCCCAATACTGTCTGCTCTGCTGAGTGGGAGGTTCTCCCCACTGCTCTGCAAATCTTCCTGCTGCTATAGTGCTCCTCAAGGGTCTTGATCACTTCTCCTCCCCATGAAGAAACACAATGTGGCTGAACCATGCCCTGTGCAATACGCAGCTCAAGTATACCACATGGTTCTTTGTCAAAGGACCTCTGCTGTAGTTATTTACACAGTCAAGCTCCCAGGGCCTGCCACTGTTGTTAACAGTGAATTTCTGTCCCTGCCCCAACAACTGCCCTCCTCAGTTCTGCCTGGAATTGCCATCAAACACACTCTGCTTCAGTGTGCAGTTTCACTAACTTCAGAGAGACCTACCACCTTAGATTAGGGCACCACTGGACTGAAAAATCTGGCCAACCGCAACACGTAAAGTATTAGTGAGAAACAAAACCATAAAAATTTAAGTAATCTAGACAATATTACCCAAAAAGCCAGTGGCACATCCCCAAGCTGCTGCTGCCTTTCACTTGGACAACCGGACAACCAGAATACTTCCTGTGACATGAGTTAATCTGTGTCTTTCAAACTTCATGGCACCATGGGAAAAAAAAATCCATTTACCTCTACCATATTCCTTGATGGTATGTTGCCACATGTTTTAATTCCAGATTATGTAGACAACCATAGTACAGCTTTGTATGCAAATTAAGCCTGAGCCCTAGGCTCCTGCCAACTTGCTGGTTTAACTCTTTTTTTGACATTTCAATCATCTCAGTTACATTACTACGAAGTAATGGGGAAAAAAAAGAGAGAGAAATAGCAGTTAAAGGTTACAGTAACTTTTAGTTCATCAACAAAGAATTTCCCAACTTTAAGTTACTCGCTAGAGCACAGATCAGTAAAGCTTTATTCATATAGTCATTACCATCATTTTCAACAACAGATTTTCCTCATATTCTCAGAGCAATTGATGTGACCCTTTTAACACCACATCTTTTCCATGTCCTGTGTCACTATGCCCCTGCAGCATTCAGCAATAGGTCCACATTTTTCCTGTCTTCCTTTTGCTATTTACGTACTTATAGAAGCCCTTCTTGTTGCATTTTACATCCCTCAACAGACTCAACTCCAGGTGAGCTTTGGCTTTCCTAGCCGCCTCTCGGACAGTGTTGCTGTATTCCTCCCAGGGTACCTGTACCTGCTTCCACCTTCTGTATACTTTCTTTCTGTGTTTGAATTTTGCCAGGAGCAACTTATTCATCCGTGCAGGCTTCCTGGCATTTTTGCTTGATTTGCAGCTCATTGGGGTGGACTGTTCTTGAGCTTGGAGGAGATGATCCTTCTTCACTGTGCTGCTGCATCACTTTCTACTCATCTAATTAAAAAAACATCCCATGGGCCAGTTTTGCTTGCTTTTCCATGTGTCTTTTCAAGTGCTGCTACAAGTTTTCTGCCTTGATTTTTTTTTCCCACTATTTTATACCACTTGATTGTGGAACTGTCTTCCTCTGTTCCAGGATTTCTTGACAACTTTTGTACACTTCTATCAAGCAGTCCAGACGTGGCTTAGAGCTCTAGAATTCAAGTCCAACAACAGAGAATGAGGCTCTGAACTGGGTGTAAAAGTGCTAGAAAGCTTTAACTTCCCACTAGTGAGATTTGTCAGGCTGAGAAAGGAACGTGGAGACAGCTGACACAAAGCTGACTATCAGAAGCAGACAAGGAGAAGGAACGAAACAGCAAGGTATCTGCAGTTGATTAGCTTTCTCACATTAAGTAATGGAGAACAGATTTCTCTTTTACATGTTCGTTGAGAAATAATTCACAAAACTCCAGGGGGTGTTTGATGTAAGCTGGTGATACAGGAATGCAAAGCCACTCTGTAAGCTGTACCTGCTCTGTGATGAAAAATGCCAGCCCCTAAAGCTGTCTGGTCAAAACATGCAGCACCATTCTGCAGCTAGCCTCTCACCAAATCAGAAATCCTCCCCTTTCTCTGTTCACAGTGACAGCATGGAAGAAAATCCACACCTTCCAACCCATTAACCTATGGCTATACTCCCTCAAGAGACCTAACAACCAGCAGATTTACGTACCACTGATCTACCATCCTAGAGGACCTCTACCCTGAAAAACCTACCTTCAGGACAGGGAATTTAGACACCTGGCCCTTGGCCTCTGCTATTACTGTCAACAAAAGGACAAGGGAAGGTTAACTGAAAACATGAACTGATTTCACACAAACAGCAAACAGTGGTCAAAGGATAATAATTTGCCATCACTTCTAATGGACCAGATTAAAACCAGCAAGGAGGTAAAAGTTTCCCAGTCCCACAGGCCCTCTGGTCCCATGACTTTTGAGCTCCCAAAACAGCATTACTGTGTAAAGTCCATCAAGCGCCTCTCCTTGCAAGTGTTGCTTAAGAGAACAGGTCAATTCAGTGCAGAAGTGCTCCTGGGCTCAGTGACAGGGTAACTTGTATTTTTGAAGGCTGACATAACTTAGAGAAACCCAAAGCAGGCAGTCCAATAAAGTTACTAATTGCTGCTCCTTCAAAATTAAGTAACATACTAACTTGCATGTTAAAATTAGAATTACTGACAGGTAATGAATTGCAAACTGACGCAGCTCTTTCTGTAACTCCTTGGTGGTGGAGTCGACCCTACCCATACTAAGATATTTCCATGGAAATAAAAGTGTTTAGAGTTGAGCTAGGAAAAATAAAAAACAAAACTACACAAATGCCAGGCAGCCTCTTTGAAGCTGGAAAGGAACATGTTTAACTAAAAACTGGTTCCTGAGTGCATCTGGAATTTAGTAGTTGTTGACTTCCAGCAAATCCATTTTTCTCCTTTGACTATGTGTGAAATACTTCCTTTATACTATTGTTAGTAAATATCTTTACAATTGTGGGACTGAGTTAGCAGCAATATCAACGGAATAGTCTATTTATACCTGGAAGTATTTAGCTGAAGACTAACTGTATCCAGCCATAAACTGGACAAGCTGATCGTCACCAGCAGCAGGTGAATTAAGGACAGAGAGTGCTATAAGCCTCAGCAGCCTAAGATGTGAGGTGCCTCTGTTCTGCTTACCACCACTCAAGGATCAGGGCATTGTTGTGTTAGAAAGGCAGAAATAAAATCCATCTTCAAAATGGGATTATGAACAGGTTAGCAAAAGAAGAGAAAGGGGAGACAGGATAGCGGTAAAGCAAACAAGTCATATATTAAGCAAACTGCTCACAGGTTGTACTGTGATCTTTGTTAATGGGTGAACCAAGGTGGTTTTTATGAGCACTTTTGGCACACAGAGCTGAGAGAAAAATCAACTACAGTACAGTGCTGTAGTTATGATGGTAACACTGAGCATGAGACTACACAGAAAGCTGTACGAGTCCTACGTGAGCCAAAGACTTCTAGTTCAATGCAAACTCCTCATTGGGTTCAGATTTACACAGCTCACTGTTCTTTGAAAGGAGGACAAATAAAAAAACCACCCCTGGTATGTAGTTCTGTGCCTCGTAATACCACCCATTCCACAGTGCTGTAAGACCCACCCTGAAGGCCCAGTCAGGGAAAAGCAACTGTAATCAGCTACCTGCAGTGGAATAAAGATACACATAGACAACTGGCGCACATACGCAGACCACAGATCTAGCTTTATCCACCATTCAGTCAAACTCACCTGAAAGAGTGGCACAACCTCAGATACAACCTGAGGATCTCCAGGGTCCTGGAGGAGGATGCACAGGTAGTAGATAACTTTTTGCTACAAGGCAAACAAACAAAATCATCAGAGTTTGAAAATGCTGTCAAAGTGCGTGGAGCTATCACAGAAACAGGATTTGTTTCAACTCAGTGGACTGAAGGTGAATCACCCTAGGCCACAGACAAGTCTACAAATTTATAAGTTTCCTCCCTTCACACAATAAAAAGATAATTCTACCTGTGTTTTTTTCTATTAAAATTTTTAACCTGAAAAGAACACACACATGCTGGAAGGGTAAGGTCTGCTTTTCTACAGGAGCTTGGCAGAAAACCCCAGAAATTGGAAAAATCATCTCGTGTTGCCTCTCTTGTTATCTCCGTCTCAACTACTTATGCAGCAATAAAGAGAGAAATCTGAAACAAAGCATCTTGTTATCTCCGTCTCGACTACTTATGGAGCAATAAAGAGAGAAATCTGAAACAAAGCTCCTGATGTCAGTAAAGCTATGGATGGTGCTGTGTTTAATTGCTCTGGTAAATCATGCTCACAAAAATACACTGGATGTGAGTGTGCCCACAGATACACAAGGAGACAGAGTGTGTATGATTACCATATAGATGGCTTCATTGATAACTACATCCTTGACTTGACTCATCTCAATGAAGGTTGTGCT
>NW_010101365.1:58058-59750 GCF_000699245.1 Pterocles gutturalis
CGAGTGAGCCGATGACCAGTAGGGATTCCTGGTCAATTTTCACAAAGTGCAGGTATATGATGAGGCCAATCAGTGTGATGAAGATAGCAGCAGAAAGCACCATACTGTTCTGTAACACAAGTCAAGCAAAGACAGAGCTCTGGTCTTACAATTAATTGAAGACAGCTTTAGACAAAGTAATATTGCACAGTAAATTATAATATTAAAGTTACAGTCACAAGGCCATTTTGCTTAGGTGGAGTCCTTTTATTCACCTGGCTGGCCGATATAGGTGGAGTCTCAGAGGGGAAGAAAAATATTTTAGGAAAAATTGCTGGCCTAGTGGTTTTCTTCTTATGAGCTGCAAGTCTAAACTTCTTCAAACCTCATGTCTCTTCCTGTCTTAAATACCAATCTAGAGAACACTTGCTTTCTCCTGTGCTTTGTCTGAGGATGAACATCTTTTTGCATGTTGCAATCTCGGCATTGCTGTTACATAAAATAATATGTAATTTATGAAACTACAGTCAACAGTAAGTCAGATAAAGACCTGGTACTAAATCCTAAAGGTCTGCAACCTACAACCTATTCCTGGGACATATTTTAGAGAGCTCCAGGCTGCACACCCATGAATCAAAGTTATAACTGACACTTCCTAAAGAACTGGAACCGTGTGGCCCTACCGCTCAAGCTAGGCCTGTACTGCCACGTGAGGTAAAGAAGCCATGGCCACATTCAAACAGAAAGGATACAGGCCTTTTCCAAAAGTTTCTTATCATGGAAAAGAAAAAGGTCATGAATTACAGACACTGAAATTCACACAGAGAGAGACTTTCAGATCTGTTTTCCTGGCAGAAAGGAAGGACTGCAGGCACTTGTGTTGAAGCTGCATGAGCACGTGTAAAACCAAGCAGGAAGACAGTGGGTGGTACCACTGGCTGAGGTGTATGCTTTGTAACAAACTTCAACACAGCTTCCTTCCACCTACAGGAACGTGAACCATCTTTTCATATTGGAAACCTGCCAACTGACTCACGTCACAATCTCTGTCTTCATTCCTTGGGAAAGATTATTGAAAAAATTGAAGCGCAACAGTCATAGCGTTGGTCACAGTGACCAGCTTCTTTGGTCAAGCTATTGACTTTAATCTGGAGATAACTGGTCTGGGCCTAGAAGCTGGTCCTTCCCTGCAAGTATGGGTCACAGGTCAGATATCTAAACAAATACTTTTGGATTTATCAGCAGCGTTTGAAATCTGCACTGCCAAGGTCTCACTGCTGCAGCTATGAAACAGCAGCAAGCAGGTGACATCCATAGTGCAGTGCTCCCTGAGTCACTCCGGCAGGTCCCTCTGGAGCTTAACGCTCACCTCCTGCAATACATCCTCTATTCCAGATTGCCCAACTCACCTCTCCAAGTGACTGTTATCTGCACTCACAAGAACATGCTAGGCATCACTCGACACCCGTATGTACACCTACCCTATCTGCCAAGAGGCTACAAACCAACAGAGGCACCCGAGCACCTGGGCCGCTAGCCAGCTAGATGCCAGCCAGCACAACTCTCTGTTTTTCACCACACACTCATCGCCAGCTCCCGCCTCGGCGTTCCCGAGCACGGAAGCGGCCCAGGGAACGCAGGAATTGCCCCTCCGCCGGCTCTGGCCTCCTCGCCCACGCCCGAGGAGCATCTCGGCAAAGGCTGCGGGGCTCG
>NW_010101366.1:0-25882 GCF_000699245.1 Pterocles gutturalis
GGGCTCGTGCTCCCGGGGGGAGCCGCCGGGCGTGTGCGCGGCTGCTTGGGGAGATGGAAACGAAACAGTTCATCAGAGTAAGTACAACAATTTTTTAAAAAGGGCGGAGGGTGGAATGCGTCTCCCCGGAGGGTGGGACAGAGGGTTGAGGGCATCGGTCCGAGCTGCGGGGTCCCGGAGGGCTGGTGGTGGTGTGCTGAGCCCCTCACCCGTGGTGTCACCACCGTGTCCGGCGGGGTGGCAGCTGGCTCCTCGCTGGCGCAGTTCGGGTAGTTGTGGTCAAAATGTTTCCTGTAATTCCCAGGGTGTTCATTAGCTTCTGCTCAGCTGCAGCAAATGTTTTAATTATGTCATCATCAAAGATTCATTAATTATGTCTCCCTGCCTGCGTTACGGGGTGCTTGGCTGTCGCCCAGCGCTCTGGGCTGGCGGGGCTGTGCGTGCCAGGCACGCTTTGGGTACAACCCGGGTGACATCCCAACCCGATGCTCTCTGTGTGCTGAGGTTGGAGGATGGTGATCTCCAGTTGGTTTGCACGTTTGCATGTTTTGTTGCTTGTTGGTTGTTTGTGTCCAGGCAGAGTCTTCAAAATGGAATTGCTGCCCGCATGCAGACCGCCCAAGGTCGGGTCAGAAGGCTGGCGGGAATGAGGGGAGTGAGGGTAGTTAAATCACGGCAACAACGTGTGTAGGGTGGACTTGGCCACCTGCAAGGGGGGAATGAACACACAGTTGTCCTTTGCAAAGTTTAGGATTTAGTCATGAGAGGTGGGAGCTAACGGCTGTAATTTCATTCCTCCAGGCAAACCTTGCTTTTTTTTCCTAAAGGATAGCCCACATCTCCAGCACAAGGTAGCAGCTGAGTCTGGAGATGGCGGTGTGAGCACCTAGGGCTTGCATTGCACAGGAGATTGGGCCAAAATCTGGTCCAGTCATTCCTATATGGGACTTGATCAGCAGACAGACATGGTGCTGCTGCTCCTGCTGTGCACCACCAGTGGCTGCCGTCTCCAGCCTTGGGGTGCTGTGGAGGGAGGGGGGAAGAAGAAGGAGGAGGATGAGATGTAAATTGCTTGCGTGTCTGCATTTGCAGGACCTTAGCATAGCTTGGTCTTGATGTTTCTGCTCTCCGCTGGCTTTCCCCAGGCCCAGCAGGACACTCTGTGTGAAGTGTCCCGGTCCTTCAGAGATTGGGGTGTTCACAGCAGTTTGTGCCAGGCTGAGAACCTTTTGCCTGTGCATTTCAGCCGGGCAACACCAAGGGGTCTGTTGTACAGCCCAGCAAGCTGATCGCAAGTCTTGCTGCCTCCGCAGGGGCTTCCTCAGCGTGGGCCAACACTGGGCTGTCCTGACTCAGCACTGAGCTGGGGTAGGGGACTAGCACGGCCAGAAACCAGCTGGTGGGGATGGTGTCGGTGTTAGCCCAAGCGAGGTGCTGAGAGCACATGGAGGGAGGAGGGGGTGGCAGCAGGTGAACCCACGCCCTCGAATACGTCCTGGCAGTGCTGTCAGTACAAAGGGGCTTGTGGCAGGCTGAGGTGGGGCTGGCAGGGGGTCCCTGCTGCTCACTGGGGGCTGCATGCCTGTTCTAGGGGGGTGTAGGTGGCTTCGGGGAACAGAAGAATTAGGCAGCCCCAAATGATGTGGAAACGGAGCTGTGGATCCCAAAGAAAAGAGAAGCAGCAGTGCTTATAGTTAGATTTGTAGTCTGTGTATAGGACCCGCATAAGTGCTGCCATATGCTGCAGTGTTGCATCCTCACAGCTCCTGTTGGCTTCAGAGCTGGGGAAACAGAAAGACTATCCAGGCTTTTGCAGCTACTGAATAGCAATGTTGTTTTAAGCTTCTGCTGCTCCTGTCCATGCTGATGCTACATGATACATAGACTAGAGCAGAGCGGACCTGGGTGAGCAGTGGTGTGCAGTCTGAGGAAGCACAGAACACAGCAAAGGGGGACAAGATTAGCTGCAGACCTCAGTTGTCAGAGCAAGGGGTCTGCAGAGGGCGGAAGCTCAGCATGTTAAATTGCAGAGCCAGAGGATGGATGAGTTGATCTGCCTGAGATCTGAACTTCTTTCCAAGAATGAGAATACCAGATGTGGAATATAGAGACCATTGGCTTATGCAGGACAAAAAGATCTTCTGCACCTCATTTTTTTTTCTTTATCTTTTTCTTTTCCCCTAGATAAATCCATGGGAGTTTTTCCACTGGGCTTTGCACTAGGCCCATCAAATTTTTTTTTTTTTTTTTAAAAAAAAAGGAGATAAAAGCAGCAAGAGAGGGTTTAAACCACTTCTTTCCTGCTTGTGCAATGGCCTTGTGCATCTGGATAACCTCTGAAGTAGCTGCTCTTCACCAGGAGGAAAGCCCCAGGTTACACACGGACGCTTACAGCCTGTGTCACTGCACCAGGGGTGGCTGGGCATTTCCCTCAAGTGGCATGGTCCCATTTTTATCTTAACTGGGGTGGCTGTATTCAGAGAGACCAGTTCGAAGCCACACCAAAGGCACAGCAAAGCAGGCTGGACGAGTGATGTTACGTGCGTTGGCAGATAGCAGCTTGTATTTGTTATGTGCAGTATGTACAAAAAACTGAGGAATGCAATTCCTAAAGTAGCCTTTCAGATGACCCTATGTGACTGCCAACAAAAAAAATCTATTACACCATGTTTAAGGAAATGTTCTTCATATAAACAGTATGGCTCACTTGTAAATCCAGAAAAAGCAACCTGAAGAATACTTTGGGGAGAAGCAATTTCAGGAAAGAACGTGCTGAGATGCAGCAGAATGGACCAGGGACCAGGGAGGATGTTTGGCAGAGCACAAAACCTGCAAAAATACGTATCTCACTGCCATTACTGTAGCAGACAAGGAGGAATCATTCACAGTGACTGCTATTTTTAAAAGGATTAAAAAGGAAGGTGTGATTAATATAGGTACTCACTGTGCCATGATCTAAATTAATGTGTCCCACTACATAGCTGTGAAAAAACAGCTAAAGCCTTGGAAACAGTGAGGAGAAGGAAGGATTTCATCCCCAAACACCACCTAACCTTTAGGAGCATCCTAGGGGAAAAAAAAAAAAAGGCATGGAGAGCTTGTCTTCATGTTCTGTATGATCCAGGAGAATATAAAATGAAAAATGAACAGGATAACTCTAGTAGGCCTTGGTGATTACCGTGATTTTTCATCTGGGTTTCATCCACTGGTGCTCCTGCATGACCATTGCAAATTTTGCAGAAGATCCCAGGGAGGCTTGTATCCAAGACCAGTTCCAGAATATTATTCAGGAAGGTCTGACCAAACTGAAGTACTTGTGATCATGGGCTCAGTAGGGGTGATAAGAACAGGCATCAAGAGATCTTCTCGAAACAGGGAATAACAAGATGGAAATTTTCCTCCTTGACCCTAGAAGCCAACATGACCTGAAAATCCAATGTCCTGACATCTTTGTCAAGGCTTTTCATAGAGATATTGTTGTGGTAGCTGAATTGACACTTCAAGGTAATTGTTCTCCAGGGACCTGAGGGTCACAGACCAAGCCCCTGTCCTGCCCCTGACATGGGTCCTGCTGCCATGCTTCTGGGGCTGCAGAGGGCCAGGGAACAGACAGTGTTTCACACTGGAGGTAGGTTACTCCTCATGATGTCGCAATAACCAATACAGATAGTCATTTCTCCATACCAATGAAGCTGCACGTATTTGTCTTGGCTCTGTTTTTTCTTTCACTTGGTCCATTTACAGGCCTGAAGCTGGAACCCTCCCTTGGCATTGTGCCAGGAGACATTGTTATCAAAAGCAGTGTATGTTGTGGCCAAGAAGCTCTTGACATTTTGCTGCAACTACTTGAGAGAAGGGCTGACGTTTTATAGAACATATAAATCCATTCTGCACGGGTGCAATGGCATTAATTCAACCACAGTATATGGAAAGTTTTTTTCTTTTTCCTCTTCTCTTCTCTTCTCTTCTCTTCTCTTCTCTTCTCTTCTCTTCTCTTCTCTTCTCTTCTCTTCTCTTCTCTTCTCTTCTCTTCTCTTCTCTTCTTCCCTCCCAGGACACCCTATGAAGTCCTGGAGCAGGCACCAATGGAAGGACCTTTGCAAACCTCCATTCACGTGTGCCATGAAAATAGTCAATGGATGTCGCAGTTACCAGAGAAGCTGTGGGATATTCCCCTCTATAACTTAGCTCTTCCAGGTAAAGATTAACTTTTGTTCTTTGCTGTGTCGTTAGCATGTCATTTCAGCATTGGAACATCCTGTTTGTCCTATTTCAGGATGGTTACGCTTATTATTTGGGTCAGTGTGTGGGAGAAGGGCTTGGGGGAGGGTTTGTGTGATGTGTGCATGCATAGGAATACTTTTAGTCTGTAACGTTTGGGGTTTCTAGGAGGGGAGGGGGATAAAGAGGATTTTTTTTTTTTTTTGAGGGAAGGAAAGAAAGAGGAACTTTTTTGCAGTGCCTGTCTATCATCTTGTCAGACCAGTGTTAATAATCTTAGCATTTGCTTATCTGGGCAATGGTGAGATTTTCCTAATTTGTTCTTGCCATTTCCTACATAATAAAATGGTTCCAAAAGGAGAGAAATAACATTTTACCTTATTACTTGCTTCTTTATACTGTTTAAAAGAGGCTGTGAAGGTGTGAAAAAAGGAGGATGGAGTCTTTTAACTAACATATGTTTTTATTAATGTAGAGTATGACTTTTCTGCATGACACTGCTTATGAAAACTTGATTTATCCTATTATGGGTAAATACAGCTGTGCTATAGCTAGTGTTCTCATTGGTGCTATATTCAGACCTGTTTATCATTAGCCTTTATTTGGTCATATTATTGCTTCCCTCTGCTGCCTTGAATATATGATTCTTTTTTTCCTTTTTCCTCATTCTCTCCAAAGAAGTTACAAGAGCACCTCTTTTCACTGACACGTGTGGAGGCACTGGAGTCTGTCAGCTCTTGAGTGATTCCCTGTGCCTCCACAATGAAAATGGTACTAAAGAAAAGTCTAGCCCATGTTTTCTTTCACATCTGTAGTTGCAACAGTTAGTTTGGGTGGAAAGCAGCACAGTGTGTAGATGTATGTTTTATGTAGGCTAGGATCATAGGTTAACTTTAGCAAAGACACATATTTAGAGGTGGTGGGAAAATCAGGTCTTGTCTTCAGGGGGTGGAGCCCTGGGAGGACCCAAGAACTGTGATGGATTTTTTTCTTTTTTTCCTACCCTTCATGAACCAAAGGAGTGTGGAGTTTCGGTTAAAATTGAAACCCAGGATCTTATTTCATGGTGACTTCTTGGATATGTAATTTAAATTGATGTTAACTTCAAAACAAGTGCACCTCTCTTTGGGTAAAGACTCCTTGCAAAAATCCTTCAAAAAGTCAGTAGCATGCTCAGTGTTTTGTTGGTGGAAAATGAACCATGTTGTTTCTAAAAAGCTTTCACAGTGGTGTTTCTTGGACATTGTAGAAAGCTGAGACCCTGCTGATGTGTGCCTTTGAATTCCTGGCTCTTCTCCTAATGGTGACCTTGTTATTCTTGTGAATGTTTCTTGTTTTTGTGAATATGTTTGCATGGAGACCAGGCACGAAGAATAGTTGAAGACAAGCCCATTTCAGCAAACATTGGAGGACTCTTACAGAGCATTGCAGGCTATTAGGTTGGAAGATTTTGGTGGCTGTCCAACTGACCTACAAAACTGGTCTAGCCCAGGTCAAAACAAAAGCAGATCAAGACCAATCAGGTCAAGACAGCTCTGGCAGGTTTTCAGAGGGAGCAATGACTGGGGGAAGTCCAGTTTGGAAATGGAATCTTATCTCAGATAGAGAAGACAACAAGGCATGCAAGAAACGTGCGAGAGTGCATTCTGAAAGCATAAAGAGGAGACAGAGGCAAGTCTCAGCAATTAGTGTTGTGTTTCCACCAAGTTCAGCATAGTGCTGCCAGGAAGATGTTGCTTCAAACTCCGAAGCTACCTGGTTTGGTGTTACGTCACTACCTTTGCATCATATTTGTTGTGACGGATATAGCAACCTTCCTTTCATTACTGTAACTCATTGACAACACAAGATGACTCCTAAATGAGAGGTTACTATCCGTTTACTGATTTGCATCACTAGATGCAACACCCACGGATGGAATCCTGTTCACTTCTGTCAGACTTGGATTTGGTCCATGGGTATTTAAAGATTTGACTTACATCTTGTAAGACAAACTTATTTGATTGCATGCACTCATTATTTATCTTTTATCTGCAGTGAGCTTGGTTTGGGTGTTTAAAGCAGGGAAATAGACAGAAAACAGATTTTAAAAGGTGAAAAAATTGAGTGCAACTTTGAACTATTATTGACAGTTTCAAATAATTTTCTTTATTTCAGATATAATCTTGTCCTTTTTCTTTGCCTACTAGAAATATTGCCATTGGCACCAGTAAGACTGACCATTCAAGAAGGCAGTTTCTAGCATTAATGACAAATTTGTTTGACAGAAGACTTAAAAAATAAAATTATATGCAAATTCATTGCAGATATTTGGTAAAGATCTCAACAAGTCACTTCATTGAGTTGTTAGCTTTTCTTATTGATGCTTTATCAAATTAGAAGAAATAATGGAACAGAAAAAGCTAGCAAAATCACTGCTGCCTGTCCTGAAGAAATTGTGACTTGCAACAGAGTTTCATCTAAACATGATGTAAGAGATGTGTCAGATTTATTAAAACTTAAAAGAAGTAAAATATTTGGACAGGTTGTGCTTGGCTCTAATGCTTAAGCCTGCCCCTATGAAATTCCCTTTGCCGGAAAGAGTCAGGTAATATTTGAAGCCCATAGAAGGTGGATCTTGTCCATCCATCATATGTAAACTTAGACTTGGATTTGCCTCTGAAACCTTCAAGTGCCCACCTCTTACCTTGTTTTTGTGGGGGATGTGGGTGTTTAGTTCAGTAGGGTATTTTTACCAGATACTTAAGATATAAATGCTTAAAGTGACAAGTTAGGAGTTGATCCAATCAAAGGTGTAAGAAGCTTAATTTCTGCTTTCAGTCATATTTTCCTGGGCAGAGATGATGGGATTGGAGTATGACATCCTGCATTTGGACACTGAAAACAGGATAAATTCTAGATAAATTCAGCTTTCAGCTATTTATTCCCTGAAAAAAAGTGGGTTTTCGCATCAAGATAATTATTTCAGAGGAAGATGCTAGTTGAAACAGGACATTTTATTGTGGTTTGAGGCAAACAAGAATGATGTGTAGTTTAGACGAGGACTGCTTTATTGAAAAGCCTCAGTGCCTTCCCTCACCAGGATTTCACAGTAAGCTTATTAATGTCAGGTGAGCAATCTCTGTAGAAGGGCCCACCTTTTTGACAAAACTACATAGGCTGTCAGGCAATATGGGTGGGTGATTTGGAAATGGGGTGGCATGTCAGGTGTGTGCACGCAATACTTGAGTAGTTAAGAAACGACATTTTCTTTACATTTGTTTTTGTATTCTACAGGGAGTCATGACACTATGACCTACTGCTTGGATAAAAACTCTACTGTTAGTGGCAATGAATCCAAGCTCGTGAGGTTTTTAAACAAATGTGTGCCCTGCATTGTACACCCCATCATCATGAAGTGGTCTACAACACAGGTAACTGTCGTCTCACGTTCTTGTCGTGCATGGGCAAAGCTGAAGTTTGTGCTGCAGTGCTGAGAGTTGTCATGCTCTCTGGCACACATTTCTGCTGCCCAGAAATCCCTGCTCTCATAAGATATAGTGCTCAGGGTATGAGATGGCTACTGTACATACCAGATCTCCTTTTGTAGTGACAAAGCATTCTGGTTAGGCAGGGATGATACCTAGACAAAGATGTTGCTTAGGACTGACTACTTGGTAGTAGAAATGCACCTTCTTTTTCACGTCTATTGTTATAAATAAAATTTAATATTACTATAATCAGAAGAGGTTTTTCTCTTGCACTTGGTTCAGAAAGTAATACTCGTGACTTTTACTGTCCCTGTTGTGTGAAATGTCAGTTGTTTTCTCCATCTATACTCTGTAAGTATTTCATCCAGAAGCAGAGACAAAAATCTTGAAGCGATTTTTTTTTTTCATAAAGATTAAGCGAGTGAAGCTGAGTTCCACATGTAAGGTTTAGTTAATTTTTAAAATGACTAAATATTAAGCTAGTAGTTATCTCTTTATTTCTCACAAATGTACGTTAAAGACAAAATTGGGGATCATGATTTAAGAGCTTTTGAAGATATTTTTCTAAGAATAGACTTCCCTGGCATCAAAGAGGTACCAAAAATCTTTTCACTTTTGTTCTTATTGAAGGTGTAGTTCATTATTAGGGAATTAAAACTGAATAATTGATAAATGGCAATAATTATGCCTAGGCTTCTTTTGTTGTGTTTGAGCAGCCCTGGCAAACTGGAGTCTTAGACACTACCAGATATAGAATACATAGTGGCAGTGATGAGTTGATGTGGAAGGCTCAGTGCCTTGTCTTGGACTGCTTTTTGGGACTTAAGGCAATGAAAGATTTAAATATATCCTAACTTGTGGGTTGCTGGCCAGTGAAGTGACTCTGTTGATGACAAACAAGTTCCTGACATCATTATAGTCATTTTGCGGTCTGAACGCAGTGTGCTGAGTGGGAAATGGCCTGGCATTGATGGGAAAGGGGCACAACTGCAATCTTGCCCCTCCTTAGCTTTGCGGTGCTTGAGTTATCTCTGTGGGGAGGTGACTCCACCCACTGGTATTCAGAACAGAGATCAAGGAGCTCTACTGATGGTAGGACCCACAGGCTCCTGGATGGCCCGGTGCCTCAGAGGAGGTGCCTGGCTGGAGCCCTGTTGTGGGTGTCAGTCTAGAGGCTCAAATATTTCCTGCATGATGGCTGACATCAGGTGTGTAACTTCCACTCATGCCCTGGATGTCTAGTGTGAGATTGCAGCACTGAGCAGCATCGCTCCCCAAGGTGTCCTCTTAAATTTTGCCCTTGGGGGAAATGTGCATGCTGTCTAATTTGGGATCCAAATCTAGGTGACTAATTAGGGAGTCTAATTTGTCTATTTCTCCCATCCAGGCAAAGGAAAGAAAGAAATTCATCCAAAGGGCAGTTCAGAGCAACTATTTAATCTGGCATTCTTTCTGGTCACAAAGGTTATATATGACTTAGAGCCATATACATTCCCATTTCCAGCGCACTCCAAGGGAAGGTGGGACTTGGGCACAGATCACTCTTTCAACTGGTCCAGCCTGGTGAAGGCCAAGCAGGCACAGAGGCAGCTCCTGGCCTGAGCCATCGCACTGCTTCCACCCTGGGGCGCGCGGGGCTGGGCTGCTCCCCAGCCCTGCAGCTCAGGCACAGCCAGGGGAGGTTAAATTCCTGTCCTAAGAACAGAAATTTAGATGGTTGAAGCTAGGCAGGGTGAGAATCCTGCCATGTGTCAAAGCTCTGTCTCAGCACAGAAGCTATGGATGTGGTTATTCAGTTACAACACCTTGTATTGATTTTGCTTATGTTGAATCCTTTCTGGCTTAAATTGGTACGGTGTATTCTTTCTGCAAACTAAAAGTGTTCTCCATACAAGCAGGTTGAACTGAGACAAATTAGTGTTTAAATGTATTTAATTAAATTGCTTCTATTTCCTTATATAAAGAGAGCTTTGGTATAGATAAGAGACATATCATTTGGGACTTTTGCCCCAGAAACTCAGCTTTATCACCTGTTCCATTCAATCTTCAAATCCAGTAGAAGAGGTCCAAGTAAGTGGGAATAGAGGAGCACCTCTGTTTTGTAGGACTTCTACAGGTTAATTCAAACTTTTTAAGAGACTTTATAATGAAAAAGAACAGTAGCTAGTACTTTTTTCTATTTTTGTTTTTCCTTCTGTGGGGATGAGTGAGCTCCACAGAGACAGCTATGGTAAAGTCTTTGATCTAATAAAATAAATACAGCATTACTAAGGTGCTGATCCTGCAATTTTTGTTCATAATGTCTTAGGACTAACTTTGACACCTCTTTTGGCTTTCTAAACAAAAGAAGCAAATGTCTTCCAAGCTCTCAGGACCGTTGTCTTCTGTTTCACCTTTCAGGTACTGACTGTGACGGAGCAACTTGAGGCCGGAGTTAGATATCTGGATTTCAGGATTGCCCACAAGGCTAACGATCCATCTATGACTTTGTATTTCGTGCATATGGTTTACACAACTGTTACTGTACAGGTAGTGTGCTTACCTTTGGAATGGCTATAAAAACAAGTGCTGTTTTTTATTTAAGAGACATTGTAGTCTGAAAATGCTGGCCTGAGGTTTTCTGTGAGGGTTATTTGTTTTCCTAATGTGAGGACTTCAAAATAGAGAAAATCAGCAGGGCTGGAAGTTAGTTTCAGCAGCTGCGAGTGAGACTGGAGCATCAATCAATTCATCAACCTCAAACCGGAGTTGCTGTGCATTGCTCCCCACTGCCTAGCCCCTACCAAGTGCCTGATATTTCTGGGGTTTATCTTGTGTTGTCCCAGGATGCTACCCAGGGCAATCCCACTTCCCTGGTGAGGAGAGGTTATTAAAGAGAAGAAGATACTAAAAGCCTAATAAAATCACAGAAACAGGTTTTTTTGAGGAAAAAGGTATTTCACTGAATGATAGAGAGGCTCCAGTCTGGACCCCATGATCAAACTACTGTCAGCTACTGTGAAGAAGCTACTGTGCATTGCTCTTTGCATGTACTCTGTCACTGTGGAGTAGTTCACATCTTACCATTTGCATAGCCAGGCACAGACAGCTAATGCACCTTTTCATTTGTAGACTGACCAACTAAACTTCAGTTTCATGCTCATGAGTCTGAACCTTTCATGTCTTGATATTTCATGGTGACTGCCATGCTTATATACACTGTTAGATGTAGTGCCTGCCTATCCTGCTAATTACACGTGGTCTTCAAAAAGTTGTTTTCTTACCATTTGCATAGCCAGGCACAGCCAGCTAATGCACCTTTTCATTTGTAGACTGACCAACTAAACTTCAGTTTCATGCTCATGAGTCTGAACCTTTCATGTCTTGATATTTCATGGTGACTGCCATGCTTATATACACTGTTAGATGTAGTGCCTGCCTATCCTGCTAATTACACGTGGTCTTCAAAAAGTTGTTTTTGCCCATAACAGATGGGGAAAACGGGTCCTGTCGTGTTTAAGCAAGCACTGATCTTTTCCCTGTTTTTGTGTTTGCCACTAACACGTTGTTTGTCCTTAAAGAAGCTTGGGAAGATAGGTTTAGTGCTAACCTGCCTCTAGGAAGTAGGAAATTAATGGATATTATCAAAACACAAAGCTGTTAAGTGTAGATCCACATCTAGACCAAACACGCACAGACCTGCAGAAAGTGGGTTTTCCTGGGGTGCACCTGGAACACCTATGCTGATTTCCATTATTGTGATTGTGAGCCTACCCCACCGTCAATGCTCTGTTGGTTTTATGTCATTTCCCCTGCATAGCACAGATGACTTGCTAAGTTGCTGGGACTCTCTCTTGTAGGATATTCTGTGGGAAGTGTTAAGGTGGTTGGAAACGCATCCTCAGGAAGTTGTTATCTTAGCCTGCAGGAATTTTGATGGATTAACCAAGAAACTTCATTGTCATCTTATTGCCTGTATAAAAGAGATTTTCCAGTGTAAACTGTGTCCCAGAAATGTAAGTATGAGATCCTTTTTTCCTCCTTTTAGAATGAAATTTTACGGTGAGATCTTTGATTAAAAATTTTAGATATATTCTACTTTCACTGTATATTTAAGCTAGGAAAAATAACATTTGTTGCATCAGAGACAGGTCTTTACCTAATAAAACCGAGGAGATAAAGCAAACCTACATCCCACAGTGTGGAGGAAGGAGTTAAATTTGACTGTCATGTCTGTCGAGTTGTGGGACAACAGGAGGGCCACAACTGCAATCCACTGTCTTGTCTGAGTTTTATTTTTTTAACAAAAAAAAAAAGAAGAAAAAAAAGAGGAAGGTATGTGTTATAAATACAGTCCATACTATATTTATAGAATTTAAATTATCCATTTTCTGCCTTTTCACAGCAGTAATTATAAATTAATTTTTATGCTATTATTTATAATAGTTCAGGTTGGAAGTGGCCTCTGAAAGTCATCTGGTCCAACCTCACCATGCAAAGCAGGACCAACTTCAAAGTTATGTTGGGCTGCATCCTGTCCATCCTTGAATATCTCTGGCTCTGGAGATTCCACAACCTTCCTAGGCAGCTTGGTGCAGCATTTGACCTCTCTCACAGTATATGTGTTTTCTTTCTGTCTATCTAATTAGAATTTCTCTTGCTGTGACTTGTGTCTGCTGATTTTCATCCTTTTACTATGCATCTCTGAGGAGTCCATAGTCTTCTCCATGCTGAACAGAGCCAGGTCTCTCAGCCTGTCCTTGCATGTCATGCTCCAGCCTCTGCTCGCTCTGGTTGCATGCTGCTGGACTCACTCCAGCATGCAAATGGTTCTTATTCTACTGGGGAAGCCCCAGCCGGAGACAGTACTGGAGATGCAGTCCCACAAGTGCTGAATGGAATGGAAGAACGTTCTCTTGACCTGCTGTCTGTGCCTTTACTAATACAGACCAGTTTGTAGTTGACCTTTCCCTCATGGGCACGCTACTGGCTCGTGTTAGCTTGGTGTCCACTCAGACATCCAGGTCCTTTTCTGCACAGCAGCTTGCTACCCACTTGCTCCCAGCCTGTCCTGGTGCATAGGGATAGTACATCCAGGGGCGTGACTTTGCCTTTGTTGAGCTTCATGAGGTTTCTGTCAGCCTAGTCTCCAACCTGTCAAGGTCCCTCTTAATAGCACCTCTGCCCTCAGTGCGTTTCTGGTGGCATTGACTTTCTTTCCTGGATGTGAGCTGGAGCTGATCTTCCAACCAGCCAAATGTGCTTTCAGCCACCCAAACGTCCAGAAAAGCCTTAATTTAAATAATCAGAAATGTTTTGATTGCTAAATTTTAGAAGTTGAGATTTTTAGCTTCCTCTTTTTCTACAAGGTGTGGGAGCTTTTAGCAGTTAAACAATTAACATTTCAAAGATGCACAGGAACAGAGGGTTTTCTCTGGAGATGTGAGGGGTACAGGATAATGATGACCCTGTTTGCGATTCAAATTCAGCCTTTGAAGCTAGTGTATCAGTAACCGGTGAGTATTACCATTTCAAAGCATTTTGTACAGCAGAGTTAAAATAGAACAATTCTCAGCAAAACTGGGGGATTCTGAATATTCAGGCTTCAGCTGAACAACTGAAGACCCGAGTGACACTGTTTTATTGTTTCCCTAAATAACCTGAGTACGGAAAGTCATGGATGAGCAGAGCAGCACTGGAGAAGACGGTCAAATTTGCTTTCAGAGACGTGGCCAGTTCATAAAAGTTACTCATTGCAAAAGGGGCAAGCTGTTTGATGAACGAATGGTTTGAGATCACCTGACTGAAGGAAGAAGAATGTTTCCGAGTTGTGTCCAGGGGAGGGAGGAAAAGCACTGGAGAAAAGAGAAACCAAGTACTTCCCTCAAGCAGGAAGGCTTTATTTCTGTGGGGTCTGTGACCAGTGCAATGGATTTCGCCATTTTTGCAAGTGATGCCGTTGCAGGTTAGGTGGGTGTGGGGTTTGTCAGGATCACAGATTCAGATTTAACATCAAATAACCAAGATCTTGCTCACTTATTCTAAAATAATGTTATCTACTGTCTTTGAAGACTGCAACTCTGTCATTGTACTAAAGTAAGCTTCAAAGTATTTACGAAGCAGCTGCAAAGTAGAGGTCTGTACGTAGTACTGGCACAGGCCACAGCGTGACAACATTACATTGCATTTAAAATTTTAATTGCCTTAACTATTCAAGGTGTCCTAGGGTTTAAAAATCCCTTGTTAGCTGTCTACAGTTTCATTTCTGCTTTGTTTGCAAAATAAGCACCTGTGTTCATGTATACATTTCTGGTAGCTTTTTGTTTGGTTCTTATCCCAAACTTTTCTTTTTCTTTTTAAAGAGGTTCGAGCTTTAGAAAGGCAGCTGGTGTAAAGCAAATGCTTCTGTCAACCACAGAGTTTTGTAGTTTGAGTAGCTTGTGTCTTAGTTTTGCAGTATTTTCTGACCTAATTGGGGCTTGCACTCTCTGTTTCTTGGATGAAGTAAGAGGGATTCCCTTGTTCATTCAACCCTTGGCTCTCTTCAAAGATTTACATATAACATTTTCAACTGCCTTTGACTTTGGTTTTAATTAATAAGTTAATTGGAGCATCAAAAAGCCACCGTTTCCTTTTCACAAGCAACAGACCCAGCTTTTAACCACAATGTTCTTTAAAAAATAATACCTGTTAAATATGTTGGTTTTGCAAATAAAACTAGTCAGAGGCCTCAATTCTCTCCGGTGGTAACTTTTGAGGACTGGAAAATGTCATTTCACATTGAAACACATATATTTAACAGACCAGTTTCAGCCTGCCTGTCTGTCTGTCTGAGAGGGTTTCTGACTCAGGTCTTCTCTCTCAATTCAAAACTTATGGGGCACCTCAATTTCTGAAACTTTCCACTTAGAGAAATCAGAATTAGCATATCTCTTGAAGGCTTGCCTTTAGTCTTACTGAGTCTTAAGCAGTTCTATTTTCTTTGATGGCTACAGTGACAAATTTGGATCAACGTAGGGCATTTGCCAAAATTATTCCTACTTTTCTCTGTCTGTATTCATAAAGCTGGGTGTAGGGCTTTGCCCTCCCCTCCTACCTCCTTTTACTAAATGGCCTGTGTCATCCTTTCCCAACAAATTTTCAGCAGCGGTATGTGCACAAGGGACCACATGGGGATGGTTTCTTGTTACACATGTGTAAGACCTCGAGTTATGTACTTTACCATAGTTGAATGGTTTGAGGAAAAGAGGAATCTGATGAAGTTCCCAGGCTCCTATTGCCCCTGCAGCTTGTATCCCAGATGATGATCTACTGGGCTGTAGGCTGGAAAGCTTTATTTGTATGCAATCTGTGCCAAGGCGATGTCATGCATCAGGATTTGAACTTTGGGAACACTGCTGCGTTGTTGGCTGCAACCTAGGCATGCTTTCTCTTAGGTGGTGCCGACACTGCGGACCATGTGGCAGCGTGGCCATCAGGTGATAGTCTCGTACGAAGAGGATCTGGAAGTGGAGGAGCACTGTGAGCTGTGGCCTGCGATCCCATATTGGTGGGGAAACAAAACTACCACTCGCGCTCTTATCCAGTATTTGGAGCGCATGAAGCGGATGGGCCGTCCAGGTAGGCACAGGGAGTCACTCGGGGGAAACGAGGGGCACATACAGCAATGCAAGTTGGGTGTTTGTAGCGTTACGGGTTAGAACCACTTTGCACATGCTGTGTGCATGAGGCGTGCTGGGTTGCTGAGTGCTCTGCCCACACAGGGGCGAATGCAGCATTGGTCTCTGATGCTGTAAATATGATGTGCATCAGTGTATGTGCGTGCATAGACTAGATAAATTGTGGCAACCGCTTCACTTGTGTGATCCCGTGCAAAAGCAGCCCTCAGCACAGACCCTGTCATGCCCTTCGCACAGGTAGGAGGCAGCTTCCTCAGCCCAGTGCTTGCCACTTTAGACAGCGCTGCTTGTGAGGGCAACGCGCTATGCTAGTCTTGTGGTGAAAAGAAACACCTACAAGAACAGTGCATGAAGGGTGTAGCTACATCAGGAAACAGCAGCGCTCAAGCATGCTGGTGTAGGCTAAGCTGAAAGAAATTCAGTTCATAACCTCTGGTGCAGCTCTGTGATGCACATGCATGGGGTGACAAAGGGGAGAACTGTTTCAAAAGCCTACTCCCCGGCCAAAGGAAATCGCTTGTGTAGGTGCAACCTGTGTTCCTGTCTGCCACAGGGGAAGGCTACGCGTTTGGAACCAACCCTTACAGAAACAAACGTAATCTACAACGGAGAACTAGTTAGTGGAGAACCTTTAGTCTGCAATGAATGATTTAGGTAAATTTAGCTAAATTGGAATGGTTCAATAACAGAGCTTGGTTCAGTAACTATTTACTACAGCACACAGTTTCAACAAGGGGAGAGTCTCCTGAAACAGTTCTAGCGATATGAAACAATACAGAAAGCTTGTAAAGTTGGTGTTGTAGTGATTTCCAAAGGAATGAGATCTGGAGTTAATGTAATGCTGAGCAGTTTCTGTTCTCAGAGGAATATTTAATGTGTCACCTTCTGATTTTTTGTTTCAGAAAAATTCTTTGTAGCAGGGATTAACCTTACTGAAAACTTAACATATATTCTCGTACACCCATTTGGATCATTGAAGAAAATGACACTCCACAGTCTTCCATGCTTGAAAACCTGGATAAATCAGCAGTACCCAGGACCAGAGAAAAAATGTATTAACATCGTTGCTGGAGACTTCATAGGAAACAACGATTTTGTCAAAGATGTGATAGAACTTAACACAAAAATTAATCCTCTGTTACACTGTCCAAGTATAGGGTCTGGAACAAACAGCACTTTGTTCTCAGCTTCTTAATCTGTGAAAAGCTGAAAAAGCTTTGTCTACATTTAATGTGTCCTGGTGAAACATTCTGGATCCCATAAATGTCCAGTTAACTTTAAAACATTCCTGGTATAAGACTCAGAACAAGACGCGCTCTCAACATCATCAGGGTTCTAGGCCTTTTCATAGGAAAGAATGAAGGCAGACCTTGCTGAAGTTTCTAGAGAATTATGGTATAGGTATCATTTACTTGGGCATGCTTAGATTCTGTAGCAGTTGGCAATATTAGAAAGTTTCAAGAACTTAATCTTATTTTACATATGAGCAAGAAGGAGAAATATGTCAGTAGTTGCACGAATTATTTAGTGATAAGATTTTAGCTTTCTTATAATTGTAAAGACACTCTGCACTACTTGCAGTCCCAGTTCGCAGTCTTTTCTATCAGTGTGAAAATGACTTGTCCATTTTCATAGTTCATGTTAAATATACAAAAGGAAAGGTTTACAAATATTTTTGATATAGCAAAGATACTGTATTGACAATGTTATTTGACATGATTTTTTTTATATATATACCAACACATCATAAACAGTGGACATCGAGAAGCAGCTGTCCTGTTGTGTGCAGAATGTCAGTTGTGAGCCACTTTACCAACAGGGTAGTCACAAAAATGTGTATGATTTGGAAGACGTATGTCTATTTGAACTTATTCTTTTTATTACTCAGGCCAGTTTTGCAACGATAAAGATACCAAAACTAGGCCCCAAGATAGTTTTGTCTGTGATAATGAAGTATGCTTTATTAGGGTGTTGCCAAAATATGCCTTACATTGAAAATAAACAAACACATATAGAACTAATTCCTTATCTAAACTCAGACTACTCTAAAAATAGATTCTTAGCTTCTGTCATGCTCATTTGGGGGTTTCACAACTGGTCCTTTATTTACCTATTTTAGTAACTCTATAGTCAATTTTTCCTCTCAATAAGTATTTTTTTCTTAGATAAAACCTAAGGATTTTATGTTGTTTGCCATTGCATATTAATCCTATTTTTAAAAATGAACTGTGCAATAACAAATGATCATGAAGGTAAGAGAAAGGGCAAGCATCAGGACTGAAACAAAACCAGGCATTGTATAAAGTTCTCTATGCAGCTTAATTGATATACCTCACTTTTTAGATGCACTTTATATGCAAAAGCTGAGTTCAAATGTCTGTCAAGATATTACTGTTTGCGGAAGATGTTTGCTGAAGTTTGAAAACAACTGCTACATCAGATCAAACTCACCCTAGACTTCTCAGCATGAAAGGTTAAGATGCTACCTCCTCATACAATCTCTTGCAAGGGCAGAACATGCAGAAGTGAAAAACCAAACATTCAATTTATAAGCAAGACATTCCAAATGCTTTTTTTACAGTGCTTTTTATTCTTGTTCTTTACAGTGCTTTTTTATTCTTGTTCTTACCTCTGTGTACCACACTGAGCCGTCATTCAGTTGTGATTTTTTTTAATAGAGTTACTGCCTGCATTAAGTGTTATGTTACACAAACTCAGAATGTTTTTCTCCCTCTCTTTTGTACCTTCAAGTGGCTTGTTACTATATCTAATATACACATATATATTAAAAATATCTGTGTGTAATATGGTCTGAAACAGTTTTGCTTCTCCTTTCTGTGATGCTGATTGTTTTATTAGTTCCCAATAGTAATTCATAACTCAGGTAATGGATCAGGTTTTGTGTGTTTTTTTTTTTTTATTTTATTTGTGAAATTATTCCACACAAAATACATGGTTTGCTGTAGCTTAAATGTTTTCTCTTTAAGAAGTTAACACAGCAATAGGTACTGTGGATAAATTACTGTAGGCGAGAAAACTGTATGGGTAAAAGATGTTCCCAGCTAACTTTATTGCTTAAATATACAAATCCACGGTTTTTTGCTTCACTGCAATAAGGCATGGCTATTATTTTACTTAAATATGTATTCAAGCAGAATGCATTAACCTATCTGTATTATTTATGTACAGCCAACAACATTTTGCCCGCTAACTTTCCTTCTCCAAGGAATATATAATAAATACTGTCTTATTCTGAAAAAATGGGTAAAAAACTTCATGATATAAGAAATTTGGTATTTTTCTGAAGGTTAATTCAGATGCCATCCAGTGATTTCCATGTGTTTAAGGTCCACACCTTATAGCCAACAGCTGTTTCAAGATTAAAAATTTAGTGCTGTCCTTGCACTTGCTGACAGAATGAAACTCAAAGCTCTTATTGTTTCCAAACAGAAGTTTTTTGAAACAATATCCATTGCTAAAATGTGTCAAAAACATCAACTCAACATACTCTTCAACACCCAGGTTAACAGGTCTTTAACTTCATTTCACATCCTCTTAATGAGATCAGTTTCTTTTCCTAGAAAAGGATGCACTTTCATGGCACAAAAATCTTACTGTTAGGAAAGAGGTTTTTGTATCTCCCAAAAGCAGAATTGCCAATTATCACCTTCACCCTGGCTGTGCCATCTTCAGGCATGACTTCTACTTCCTGAACTGTTGCTTCTTTATAGAGCCAACTGTAAAAGTAAAAGCATATTAGTATCTTAAAGGTATGACATACTGCATAAAATGTGATTTTTGTTTTAGGTCAACACGTTCCAGTCTAGGTAATTTAACACTTTAAGATGAAGCGCTTCACTTAACTTTCACTTGCTACTTGCTGTTTGGAAATAGGGTAGAGCGTTTTATAAATCTTTCAGATTTGTGCTTTTATCAGAAATCTGGCTCCAGGACCACTGGCATGGTCTTTCAGAAAGTATGTTTTATTGTACTAACACACAGAACTCTGTGAAGGACACTTTCAGAACCAGACTCTAGGATATCTAATGAGGATATTTTTTCTGAATAGGTCAGAAAACTTTAAGAATTACAGGGATAATTATCAATGTGGATTAAAATCAGCATGATATGATTTGGAAATTTTAAGACATGCAAGACTAAGTTTCCTATTTCTCCAGGTCCTTACAATTCAAAATCATTTACCTTAGCTGAGGTCCCTCTAAGTTGACAGTAACTGTCAGAATCTTCTTCCCTGTTGCTGTCAAAATTTTCTTCTCTATTTCTTCTTTCAGCTCTTCTAAACCATGTCCATGTAGAGCAGAAATGGCTAAAGCATTTTCTTCAGTGGGTTTATACCTGAAAGGTAACAATTGCTAGCACATTTACTCATGAAGGTTATGTTGTGATATAATATTCCAAGCATGAACAACTTAACTGTGTTACTTTATAATAGCACCTTCCTACAGAGGCCACATATTGGATAACTGAAGTGATTTCTTTTGTAATTAAAAGATAATTAATTCTTTTTAAAACCACAGTTACATATGTAAAAGATTGAGAAACACTATTAAATGTATTCAGAAGCATGGGAGCTCTTTTCTGGACTAAGAATTAAAAAGCTTCCAGAACATAAATGCTTAAGTACACTTGGCATCTCCTGCTTACCTTTCTATCAAATCCACTTTGTTATGAACTTCTACCATTGAGTCCAATAAGTGGCTGGGAAGATTAAGATTCTTCAGAACTGACAGAACAGTTGCTTTCTGGAGGATGGTATCTGGATGAGTAATATCCCTCACATGAACTAGCAGATCCTAGCAAGCATCAATATACAAGACAGTTACTTAATGAAACACATCAGTTACCAGGTTCCAGAGATTTTATACTGTTTTGGCATTGCTAGTTCATATAGGATACTTTCCCATCCATTAGATAACGCCCTGGCAGGTTAACACTGTGAAATTAACTACTAACACAGTATTAAACCAATACTGTTTTTTGTACCATGGTGGAAGTAAATCTGCAGCAGCTTAGTCTTTCACTTCACAGTGAGTACAAATTGCTTCCAACAACCCTGAAACAAACCCTGTCAATCAAGCTAGTTACAGAATTCAGATTTCAAATAATAACTGATCCAATTTTTCAAAGTCAAGCCTGTGTAACAATAAGGCTTCAAAAATACTGGAGGAAAAAAAAGAGTGAACTCTTAAAAAGGTTTTAGAAGGGTAATGGCTGAAAAACTGTTTCAAAAGTGGGGGGAAAAAAGCCCATGAAACTTGTAGTTCTCTTTTTACATTCAAAATGCAGAAGATTCTCCTTATCCTTAGCTCCTGTGATGCTATTACTGGTGCTTCACTTAGAAAGCTTTATACAGAAGTTATCAGTTTCAAGTACATACACGATCATGTCTGCCATGATAAAAACCAAGCAATCAAATTCAATATTTGCATTCAAAGCGTTTTGTCATTTTTGCTCAAGATACTCCTTCTAACTTCTAAAAATTACTAAGAAGTAAATTTCTTGCCTTTCACTTAACACTTCAGAACAAGAGACAAACAGGATAGTTGCAGACAGCTTTTGAAAGTCCTGTTATTACATGGCAAAGAGCTGAATCCTCAGAAGCATTCTGGCATCCAGCTACCGCTGAATTCCGTAAGCTTTAATGATATAGGCTTTTTATTTAAATGTCTGTGTATATGCAGCTTTACACTTTGCTATAACACAGGAAACTAACTTTAATGAAAAAATCATTGGAAAAGTATATTTATATTCCATACTGCCTGCATCACATCACAATCACCATCACCCACTTTCAGTGCTATATAGGAAACCTTAAGCTAAAACCACATCATTCCAGAGGGTTTATTTCACTTTTAACTCTCAAGAAAGCTAGCCTCAACTTATTCTCATGCCTTGTTTAGGTTTTCATATATTTAATCTGCTAAATCTGATTTATCTGGTTTACGTATCATGGAGAAGGACCCATATATTCCAAATAAACCCTGTCCAAAATCTCTTCATATCTATGTATTCTGAATAATTTCAAATGTCATAAAATTGGCTTATGGTAAGATATTTACCTCTTTATCTTAGAAGACTACTATAGTCAGCCAGATGCTTCACTAAGAACAGCATGCCAGTTAACTTCCCCTTTTTTGAAGGGGTGAGGATTATCCTAAAGAAAATTAATTTGATTTCTCAATTTTTACTGTCAACTACTTACTGAGTAAGCCACTTCTTCTAATGTAGCTGAAAAGGACTCAACGAGATTATGTGGAAGATCAGTCAGAAACCCAATAGTATCAACATAAATAACTGCCATATGCGAGGGCAGATAGCCAGCATGGGCTGTAATATCAAGAGTGGCAAACAGCTGATCTCTGGGCTGAAGTTCTGCTTCACCAGTCAAGGCTTTGATCAAGGTAGTTTTTCCTAATTAAAGAAAAAAAGATAGGATTTTAATGGCTTGTTTCAAGTAAAAATTTAATTTGCAAGGCACAAATGAGTTGTATGATGCAACATATCTTTTCATATCTATTTCAGCGATTTAAATCTAGCCTATGATTAGTATTCTATATGATGTTAGGAAATCCAAAGACAGTCTTAACTTTTATAACTTGGAACTGGATTTAAGGCCACATCTGGAAGCTATGCTACAAAATCGCAAGATGATCAGAGACTGAACTGACCTGCAAAGTGATCTACCCACACCTCTCACCTCTAAGACTATCTGAAGAGCATTGCTGTGACAGCAGTAGGAAGCATACACTTACATACTCCTCAGTGCTTCTGTTGTCAAATAATTCAATATTTACTTGTTAAACCCAACAATAAACAGAAGCACTAATAATGTAGCTTGTTATGTTTATCACTCTCTACAACTACCTAACAGGAGGTTGTAGTGAGGTGGGTGCTGGCCTCTTCTCTAAAGTAATAAGTGATAGGACAAGAGGAAATGGCCTCAAGTTGCACCAGGGGAGGTTTAGGCTAGATATTAGGAAAAATGTCTTCACTGAAAGAGTGATCAGGCATTGGAACAGGCTGCCCAGGGAAGTGGTGGAGTCACCATCCCTGGAGGTGTTCAAGAAACGTGTAGATGTGGTGCTTAGGGACATGGTTTAGTGAGTTAGGTGGTGTTGGGTTGACGGTTGGACTTGATGATCCTTGAGGTCTTTTCCAACCTTAATGATTCTGTGATTCTATGCTTTAACTGTGCATTTCCTCATGAATATAATACTTAGAGACATTTATTCAACTCAATATTTCACAGAACTTAGTCCTTGAACTAATGTGCTCAGTATATATAAAATGCTCAGTTAAAGTATTTCAATTACATGTACAAAATGGAAATATATATATTTTTTGTTGAATCTTCAGTTTTAAAAGTATGGAAGTATGACATCTAAGAAAAACATATACTGTAATCCAAATCTTTGAGCATATAACCAACAACAAAATTAGTGCAAGGTAAGTTTGTTTCTATAAAGGTGTTGAATAAAAAAATGAAATGGTCTTAAGACAATGTAACCTGAAAAAAGTCTGTAGTCCAAAGTCTGTTTATGCCTTGTGTATGAATTCACTTGTGTAAGCTATTAAAAAAAGAACAGCAAAAACCTTCAGCTTTATCTAGATTCTCTTATGAATGCATCTCAGAACACTACACATCAATCAATGAAAAGCTACAGTGCTTCTGAAGCACATTTCTCGGAATAACTGACAACTCTCCTGAGTTTTCCTCCTATGCCTCAAACCCCCCCATTGATCTAAAACCTCAGGTATTTCTCTCAACCCATTCTGGTTAAGTAAGAAAGATTCATATAAAGGGACACTAGCAGTACAGTCTTCATCACTACTTATAAAATCTTTTTTAGCACAATAGATGCTAGGCATTTCTCCAAAACACATCGTCAAGACTGAAACAAACAAACAAACAAACAAACAAAAAAAATCTAACTACAACAAGCATCATTTGCTTTCCTAACTATACCCTAATTGACATATATTCATTACACTATTTTAAAACTAATTAAAATACAAAGCCTATTCACACTGAAATGAGATCCTGGCTAGAGTTTCTAATAAAAAATTAGACAGTGAAAGCTCTTTCATGTTACAATTTCACGAGTTTTTGCTTACCACAGTTAGTATAGCCCATTACTGAGATAATTGGAAATTCGCGTTTCCTGCGCTGAGTTCTAAGTAAAGACCTTTTTCTTCTTAGTTTCTCCAGGGCATTCCTAATTTTAAGTTCTTTTTCTTTCAAGAGACGATTCTGTGTCTCCATGAATGTTTCGCCTGAAAAATACAAATGAATAATGGGCAGAATAGTCTACAATGAGAAACAGTGAGGTAGTGATGTTGTGCATTTGGAAACCAAGTGAGTTAGCACTAGGGCGTATGAAGCTATAAATAAGCAACTAAAACTATGTATTCTTGCATAAGACAAAGTCCTAGCGATAAGTAATTATTAAAATATATGCTAAGCACTCTAGAATAATCATGTGCGCTTACGATAAACCCCTGTGCCAGCAAATACTCTGCCCATGGCCACTTACAGAGCCAGAACAGATGAAAACTTTATTATTTAAGTTACTTTCCAGTTATTTTTTGTATGTTCACTTACTTAGATGCAGAACACAAACAGTTCTTCCTCTCTGCCTTCTCCAAACAAAATAAGATGCAATTAAATTTGTTTAATGGCTATGGAGAAAAAAATCCTTTAACTCATGAGAACATTTACTTTACCTGAGCCCATGATGTATCTTGATCCACCTCTCTGCTGATCTAGGTGAGATACCTCATTTCTCAGATTTGACCTGACAGTGGAGTAACAGTTAATTAGAAGCTATTTTCTTTAATCAAGCTATCCTAAAATGCCTAATAAATGTGAAGCAGTAGCAATATTCTAATAGTACAAATAAAACCACTAAATGACAGAGCTCTAAATAAAACGTGCTCACTGCGAGAAGCCTGGCCAAAAAAAAAAAAAAAAAAGTATTCCAGATTTCCCTGGCTCTTCAACTGTTATTTGAAAAATCATGCAACTCTCTTAGCAAACTCTAATGGCTATTCTGACATTTCGGAGAACCAGAGATGCCCCTGATACATCCAAGCAACTTACACCAACTTCCATGTACAAATATTTCTATGCTATGTAATGTAGAAATGTGGAAAATTCAGGCACAAATTAATGTCTTCCTTGTTTATAGCATTCCTTATTAAACCCACCAATATTATATATGGGATACACATATCAAATTCCTACACATTCTTGCAATCCATCTTCTGCATTAGAAAGAACCTGAACCTTTTCATGAGAAATATATTTTCTAAGATTATCTACTGAACATGTTCTGGTTTTGCCTGCCATCAAAACAATGACATTAAAGCAAATATTTCTATGGTCTAATCGATCATTGAGCACACTATGCAAGCACTGAAACAGCGACATTTTTCTTTACAGTACAGTATTACCATTTTTGTTACTGTAAAGAAATAGTCACTAAACTACATAAATATCAGTATGTGTTTTGCACAGGTACCTGAGAAGTGGAATTTCGGCCAACGCTATCTGAAGTTTTGCTTCTTTGGTCCGGGCATTACAACGAAAAATGTGAAGTACAACTGTGTATCTGTCAAAGACTTTCACGCCCCAGGCATCTTCTAGTTCTTTCTTTAGCCATGTAAAACAAAATAAGCTAGATGTTTTCTGTCCCTCTCAGTATCAGTAGATCAATTCCTACACAGCACTACAGTTACAATTAGGTGATGGACACTTGAACTCAGAGGATCTCAGGATTCCATTTCAATGGATAGGTAAGAACTGTATGTCTAAGCCCATCTAACTCAGTGAGAATCCTTCCATTGCCTTTAACGAATTCTGACAACAACTCTTAAAGCTGTCCTGGGTTAAGCAGAGTGTTAATTTTTTTTTTTCCCCTCTTCTTCATAAATAGCTAGCAAGAGTCTGTGTTTTGGATTTATACTCAGGAGAAGAGCTGACAAGAATGATGTTTTGTGCTGCTGCCAAGGACAGCAGACCAGGGAAGAAGGACGGCCGCTTGCTAGCATAGGATTTGCTCTTAGGTCACAACTGAAACTCAGAACAGCCAATAATTTATTCCATATCATCCACATCATACCCATACATCATAGGTGAGGACCCTTCCGGGAGAGCTCTCTCTCTCTTTTGCCTTCGCTTCGCTTTCAGTTTCGGTGCTCTCTTCTGGCTCTGCATCGCTCTCTCAAGGCCTTTCCCTCCCCCCACACACACCCCAGTCAGTTCTCAGTCTGGGATGCTTGAATTGTTATCTCCGTTCAGTGAGTTTTGGGATCCTCCCTCTCCGGGGGGATGGTTAGCTGGGGCCAGGTGGTCGTTTTCCCCCCACTCTGGTCAGCTCTCAGTTCTGAGACACTGGGACTGTTATCTCCGTTCTGTGAGTGCCTCCGGGAGCGGTGCACCCCCTGTCTGGGGGAATTGTGAGTGTAATTCTGGGATCGTTAGCCAGCAACAGGCTGAGCCTTTGGTCATCA
>NW_010101366.1:25924-29714 GCF_000699245.1 Pterocles gutturalis
GGGATCGTTGGCCCGGAGCGGGCTGGGTTTTGGTCATCGGGTGGGGGGGCAGTGTCACTGTGTATCACTCATTTGTATATTTGTATATAGTATTATTTTCAATATTATTGTAGTTTAGTTATTAAATTGTCCTTATCTCAACCCACGAGTCCTCTTTACCATTTAACCCTTTTATTCTCTCCCCTATCATCAGATGGGGGCGCGAATTGTGTGAGCGGGTGTGTGTGGTTTGGCCCCCAGCCAAGGGCTAACCCATCACAAGCATATCTCAGAATCAAGAATTTCAGTCCTTGCAAAAAATAATCATAAAAAAATAAACTGAAATGATGGTATGGGAAAGGATAGGGATAACATGGGAAAAGAAAAAAGATTACTGAAATGAAAAAAAAATTAGGAAGAGAAGAAGGAAGGAAAATTATTTTGTAACCGGCTTTTCATGGAATACTTAAAAATCACCAAACAACAAAGCAAGAAACAACAACAAAAAAAAAAAGCTCCACCATTGCTATAATTCAGCAAAAGACACTTAAAGTATGCAGTAGTTCCTCTCTGCCATCTCTAAAATCTAGAATGCTTGTGTTTTATACATGTTCTCAAACATTTTCTTGAATTAACCCTGTTAAATTGCTCTTAAGATCTAGATTTGCAAAAAGAAAACTCTTTTTAGTGAATCTAGCACTACAAGTACTCATACTACAAATTAGGGAATAAAAACTAGGAAATTGAAATGAAACATCTTCAACCTCCATTTCATCAATAAAGTAAAGTGCTTGAGATAATTATCTGTTAGAGATATTTCTCATCTCTGTTCATTTTATAACCAGGGAAAGCATTCAAAACTACCAGCAAAGCATTAATGTTTGCTTGTAGAATCTGCATGCACTTTACACCCTGCATGATGCTGTACATGCAAAAACCTTAAAAAGTATGTATTTAAGTTTGTCTAAGCATTTCAAAGAGCACATGTACCAGTTGTTTTACTGTCAGGGTTTAAAAAAAAAAGTGAAGCATGCTCCTCCTCTCAACATAACCTGTCCCTTTAAAATACAGTATTAGGAATGAAACATTCAAATACAAGCTTGCTCTGAATTTACACCTCATATTCAAAACACAATACAGCATCCACAGAACTACAGGAAAATAAATACATTATCCATATAGGCATAGAAACTTGTGCATACAGTTAATACAAAATGTTATGTTCTTCATAACAAAAGCCGTGCTATCACCTCCATTTTGAGAAAAAGACCTTAGGTAACTTTTCCAACATTTTAAGCAGAGCCAGTGGCAAACGCGGGAGCAGAGCCTCTACTAAATGGCTACTACGCTGCTGGAAAATTTAATGCATGAGAGCTGGAAACACATCAACTGGACAAATGTGATAGGAATTAAGTTAGCTTTCATCAAAACTCAGTCCAGGTGGCTTCATATACTACCATCTGCAAATTCAGATTTATAACCAACATGATTTGATAATGTATATAATTACCTTTGTAAGTGAAGATATCCTTTCCACATTCAAGAAGACAGCTGTCACATGGGGCATTTTCTTAATCTTCTCTAAAAGATGGATAATGATTACAAAATAGTGTTAAATGTCAATTCTCTTTTTAAAATATACAGAATATAAAACCATTTCGCACTGAGCAGAATGCTCATAAAATATCTAACGGCATCATATTCTTTGTTCACAGAACAGTTGTATTTGCACTAATTTACTACTAGGTAAAGCAGCTGCCAGTTCCAATTATGTCAATCATATAAAAGTAGGGATTAAGTTGCCTCATACATTTTCAGCGAGCGTGGGTTATTTCTATCTTCCGTTGCTTTTGCACGTCTTCTATTTAGAATGACACAGTACTGAAAAATCTCAGTCCTTACCTGTCAAAACCTGAAAGTTGCCTTTCCCAAAAATAAACTTCTTGTCAGGATTTTTTGTAGGAACAATTATTTTATCTAAAACTGTCCAGTTCTGAAGGGTATCTATAAGAGCAATGGCTTCAGCAATCTGTAATTCAGCTTTAGGAACACAAAAAAAAAATATTATAATATACCAACATAACTTTGCTCAGATTTACAACTACAGTACGTACACGAACAAGGAAAGACTACGCTAAAGTGAAATTCTACTAGGGTGCCTATTTTAACCAGTAGCGCAAGGAGCAAAATGTCTTACCTCTAGTCAGAATAATTAAACTTCTAGTTTGATGCAGTTTTACCACACAAAGCATCTTTCTGCCAGTACAAAGTACTTCCGTGGTTGTTGATTTAGAATAATTTTTATTTGTATTGTCAGCAAAGAAATTACCAAGCTTTGTGCTTTAACAAGTGAAATGAATAACTAGTTGGAAAATAAATTGTTACTTTAGACGAGCACAAAACCATGTGATTAATTCCTTGGTGTTCTGCGACAATATTTAAAGCATTACTAATATGGCATATCCTGCTGCTAACTTCACTGATACTTATTTATAATGGACCTACACTGATCTATGACTTGCTAAACCCAGCAGATTCTAATCCTGTATTCTGGTTCATCAGTCTTTTTGGCATATCAGACCAGTAGATCCAGTTTTGATTTGCCAAATGGGAATAAGATCCTGTTTTCATAACAGATCTGTCAAGTTTCTCTAGGTAGCAAAACATAATTGATGCATTAAATAGGTTACCTTGGTCCAAAAGGTAATATATTTTTAAAGATAACCATGATCCTCTTTCTCCTCATATTGTTAGTGTTCCTTGTAAAACGCACAGATTTCCTGTTGTACCTGTGGTGTTTCAACAACCATTCCAAAACAATTGTTCAGACTTCAGGCTCTTCATCTGGAGGGCCTAAATAAATGGAAAGGGATCACTGCTACTCTTCCGTATGTCTGGACAGAAAGGTGCCTTCACATTTTTTTTTTCAGTTGTAAAATGTGAATGCTTATTAAAATTCTGAAAAGGTTACAAACTTTATTCTGCAAAGTACCAATTTGTTATAATTAGCAGCACTAATAAAACTAAATAATGTTTATCACATAATAAATTTGAATAAAAGGAGTATCATATATAAACTGACAGATACATATAAAAACCTAACTTACAAAATGCAGAATCCTTTCTATTACAACTGTGTAACTAGGAAAGCGCTTGGAGAAACAACATCAAGCCAAGTTCATCACACATGTTAAGTGTGCACGATTAACGTAAACGTATTAGCTAGCTACAAGGATTTCTGAGGGAAATCTAAGAATAGGATTACTACTAGAGGTCCTTATAAAGGAATTATTGGCAACTGCATCCCTAAGTAACGACATAAAGGTACTCCTCTAAGTCCATGAGAGAACTTGATTACACAAGACCTCATCTTCCTGCTCTTCAGACAACTTCTAGGTACACCTACGGCTGAAGGACTCCTGCGTACCTGGCCAGGCAGCACGGTTAAGGGTTGAAGGCTATTAACATTAGGCTAGTACGAGGGAAACCTGGCTGCTTCCTCAAGCAAGCCAAACACTCCATATACCGGGTGGTTTCGCTGCCCAAGACCCACCGTTACCGTGCTTTACAAGTCAAAGCACCGATCTGCGAGCAGTCACTGAGAGTGCATTCTCTTTAGAAAGTTATCAAAGAAGAAAACATCGACCTAGTCTTTTTATCTACTCCGAGTTTGTATTTCGCAGTTTTACCACTGTAATAACGGGTTTACTTCACGCTACCAGCACTAATTCCCTAAACGCATCCCTGCGGACCGCAGAGGTCTTGAACAGCACGAAACTGAGAAACGACGCAGCCAACGAGAGCCGGGAAC
>NW_010101367.1:0-2802 GCF_000699245.1 Pterocles gutturalis
TGCCGCACACGGGGCATTTGGGGGGTGCAGAAGGGCGAAAAGCGAATTCGGGGCAGCAGCGGTTTGAGCATAGGTTGGCTTTCCTTGGAGGAGAAGGCGGGCTGGTCCTGGAACGGGCAGGGCTGGGCCTGTGCCGTGGGTCACAGCTGGCGTGACAAATGGGGACTGGTGCCCACCGAGCGATTTGAAAGACAGGCTTTTTACAAATTGCAGAGCTGCAGCATGTTGGAGACACCTAGCTGAATTCTCTTCCTGGCTACTCCAAACAACAAGGCAATGCAGTTAACTCTTCTGTCATCAGGCAGGGAAGGCACCCTCACGATGAGATTCCCACACAGCCTGTGATACAAGGTGTTCCTGTCACAGGACTCAGAGCACGTCCTCTTGAGCCTGTGGGTTCCTGGAGGCCTCAGCAGCTGTCAGCGTTAATAGATCCTGGAAAATTTGTCAAATGTGCAGACACCATCCGTGAAGCAGCTAAGGACAGGCAACAAGTGAAACGTGACCTTCAGTGCAGTCCAGCAGAGCAGACAAGTCCATGTGCTCTTAAAAGGACTTTGTCTTTCCTTCCTCCTCCAAGGAGGGAAGGGAGAAGGGGAAGGATGGATTTCCTCTTTCCTGGTTGTTTCACTGGTGAACTTTGGAAATAAATGCAAAACCAATTCAGTCACTTCCAGTTGCACAGTTGTCCTTCTTAAACATCAAGAAATACAAGAAGTCCCTTTGACAGTCTCCCCCCGCCCTCAAGTTACATACTATTTTTCCATTCAGTTTGTTAAACATCAATGTTAATACAGTTATGCACCTTTAAAACATGAAATAGAAGGGATAAAAGACAGCCAAATTCTTGCATCTTTAGGATGTGAGGTGTAAATGGACATAGATTCCCTGTAGCCATTTACACCTGAACATCTAGTACCTTAACTCTGCTCTTCTGTCTTTTTCTTCTACATCCGAATCCATTTGTCAGTATTTTATTCCCAAAGTGCTTTCAGAGTCAGTGATGAATGTTAGATGCTGCAATTACTGGCTCACTGGGCAGAGAGTGGTTCTATAGGAAGGTAATTGGCTATTTTTCCTGGCATGAATAATATTCACACTAATAGCCTCCCTCACTACGGCTTTGAGAGCAATGCTGCTGTGTGCTTTTTGCCTGTGATGGGAACAGATACATTTTCTGGCCCAGGCCAGGCTGGGTCAATAATAAGAGGAAGGGGAGGCAAAATGCTACAGCAACAAGATAGATCTTAGTAATCTTACACCAACACAGAACGGCTGAGGACTCCATCCTGTGACAGCTTGTCTCTTCTAACTGTTCATGACAAGTCCCAGAGGGAAATTTGGGGTGATGCTAACGCTTGAGTGCGGCCAGCCCACTTGTAAGACAACCATGCTGCAAGTCTAGGGTAAGATGGGCATGCACGAGGGAGATCCCCTTTCTTCCCAAAGAAACTGGCTAAGAGATAGAGCAGAAAGAAATGTTTCATTCTTTCTCCAGAGGGTAGACCGAAGGGCTTGCCCAAGGCAGCAGGAGCAGCCAGGGACAAGGTCAGTAATGGCCCTTTTCAGTGCTGTGGGTCCCAGCACAGGCACCTCTGCATTTTCTTTTACACTCTTCAAACTGGCACCTTAAGGCAGAGGTTAAGTCTTTCCTTCTTCCCCCTTTCTAATTACACAATTTACTCCTTTTCTAGCTGTAATCAGCTCCCATTTATACAGCCCTGAGAGACCACAGGATAATCACCATAAGGAATAATCGAGTGATTTCCCTTGCCATCTTTGCAGGATGCTGAGTCCCTCCAGTATGAGCAAGGAGAGGGGAGGATGCCAAACATCTTCCTCAGGGACTCTACAGGATCAGGCCAAAAATACAGTTAAAAAAGTCAGCAAACAGAGCCTGTCTTCCAGTCACCACCATGGTATCAACCCATGACACTCCCTCAGTGTCAACCAGCACCACACCGCAGTGGGACCACTATTCCACCCTGTCCTGGGTGGATGCAGTGGCTCTCCAGTGACCTCCTGTCCTGAGTTGTGCCATCTTCCTTCTTTTATACCTTCCCCCCCCCCCCCCCCCACCCTTTTCCTGTGTGCCAATCCCATACTTATATGAAAAACCTTTTTTTTTTTCTTGGAGGCTCCTTCCTTTTGCTGTGGAGTGCAGGCCCTCCCCAGTTCCCCATAGAAACTTTTAAGAAATGTGTTGCAGGAATCGAGGCGTCGTATCCAGCTCTCCCCAGGCGGGATTAAGGACCAGTCCTGCCCAAGAGAGCTTGTGAGCTTTGTGGCAGACAGAAAACAGCATGAGGGAGAGATAATGTGAGAAAATGTCTTCTGATGGAAGGACACCTCTTCAGCTATTCTGCAATGAAAAGCAGAAGTGAAAATCTATAATCACGATAAGATGGGCAGGGTTACAGCTTTAACAGAATTCAGCAGTGCCACCTGGATCTTCTCAGGTGAACCTCTGAAGGGACCAGGAATGCAGGATGAGGATTCCTACGCACCAGCATCACTGGGCCATATTCAGCTGGGAAAGTAATTAGTTAAATATCCTTCCAGTTAATTCCTTTGCAAACCACGAGAAGGAAACTGAACACGATCATACCAAGTTGCTGTCAGCTGGAGTTGTGATCCCATTTCATCACTGCCGGAGGCAGCTCAACTGCCCTTCCACCAAAGCCACTTACTGAGAGAGGAAACATTAAGTGCTTTAAAAATATTAACTTCAGGGAGAAAAATCTTTTTCCTTTCTGGAGGTCAGGTGCCATTCAGCATGCAGCCAGGCTGCACGCTGGTCAG
>NW_010101367.1:2822-12047 GCF_000699245.1 Pterocles gutturalis
ATTCCAGCACTGCTGCTGCTTTTGGCATGTTTGTGTGAATGTCACCTGAAAGAAAACCGAGTCATGAGCCCAGACTGATGCGAGTTGGGCGGCTGATGTGCTTCCCACGCCCAGCTGACTGGCTGCTGAGCTGCCACACTGCTGAAGCACTTACAGCTGTGCCTGGCAGCTCTGGCTGCAGGGCTGACCTGCATCCCACCCAGCCATTCCTGAGGTACCCTCCATCATCACCATACACCACTGGCTTCAGCCTGAACCCCTCCATGCAGTGAGCACACCCGAAGGCACAGCTCTCGTGTCCCGCAGCAGGGTGGCACAGCTGGGCGGCCAGCGACCGCTTCGGTCTTGGAGCCCTTCACCATCACACATTACAGATTAGATTTCACGGTTTCTTTTGATTCATTTATGACTGCTGTCCCTTTGGCCCTAGTGGTACCTAATCTTTATTACTGTTACAAGAGAAAAAATAAATCTTTGCTAATCTTGTTTATTTACCAAAAAAAGACCCACAAAATCCTATTTCCTTAAAGCAGAAAAGGCAAAAGGAGCAGGGAAAAATCTCCACAGCTGCTACTCCAGGGAGCTATGAGCCCCAGAAATGCTGCACGCCCACTGCCTTTCTCATGGGTTTGGTGCGTTCCTCTCCACATACCTCCTTGCCCGTATGCTGGAAATCAAGATGCCTTTCCCTGGAGGGCAGAGAGCTCCACACCATGGCTCGAAAGCCATGAGGTAGAGAAGGGACCAGTGGCACAGAGACAGGAGGGGGATGTGAGGTGAGCAGGGAAGCAGGGAGAGGGGTAGCCTCCAGGTAATGCAACAACCTCCTCCTCCAGGGCCAAAGCTCTGGACGTTCTCCTTCTGCATTGCTGCTGCATCCAGCACTAATCACAGTCTCTGCTGCTAATTTGACATTAAGCAGCTGATTCCTCTTCAGATTAACGACACTGGCTGAACAGAGCAGAGGCTCACTCACCAACCTGAGTTTAGTGTCGCTCACCTACAAAGTGATATCCCCCCTGCTCTGGAAAAACCATCAGCAACTTGAGTGCTTCAAACATTTTCCACTCCCTAGGACTGCTTTCAAGAGCCAGCCCTTCGTTCAAGAGGAAGGCTGTCTCCACGGAGTACTTTCCCCCTGCACCACCTTTCCTTCTAATTTAATTTTTTTGTCAAAGTGTTTTTAAACATGCATGAGTCTGACTCAGCAACCCAAAATATTTAATTTGATGCAAAGCAAAATGTTCTGTTTTGTTTACAAGCTAATTAGCCAGTCTTATCTCCCTCACCTTTATAAGCACAGGCAAGCTAACAACACAACCTGCAAACATGAAAAAGCCCCGTTTTAGGAAATGTCATTCAAGCTGTTTTGGCACTTCCAAAAACACATCCCTTGGTTCTTAAGGGGAGGAGGGGAGGCCAAAATGACTTCCAAAATTCAGCTTGATTTTGCAAATTTGTTTTGCCCTGTTGAAGGTCCATTTTTGCAAGAAATTTACAATCGGCTGCAATTTTCCTTGCCAAGCTCAGACATTTACAGTGCACTCGGAGAGCTGCAGAACAAATCCAAGGGCAGATCTCAGCCTTACGGACCAGGGACAGCCCCTGATCCCACTGGGTCCTCACCACTCACCCAGCACTGCCACCAGACTACTTTGGGGCTGCGTTCAGGGTTGCTGCTCATAGGTACAAATATGCCTTTATTCAAATCCAGTTGTAGGATGAGGACTGAAATAAATAGTATTGCAACCATCTTCCCGTAACAGCTACCTCCTTCATGTGACTTTTGTATCTACAAGAGAGATACCCACCATAGTCAGTCTGGGTGTGAAAGCTGAAAGAATATATATGAATATATAATACACACGCTTACTTTCTAAACAGTTAATCTACCAAGCACCCTCCACCACATTTAAAATATTTTCTTATCAGCTTGCACGACCAATAAAGGCTTTTCTGCAAAGGGGTTTTTCTCCAGAACAGGAGGAATTGGTTCCCTCCCCGCTGTCTGAGCTCTGCAGAGACCAGGCACTGGCTCCCTTGGGAGAACAGTTTGGCATCTGCGTATGATTTTTGTGATTTATACAGTCTCCAAGGGCCAGGAGCGAGGCTAGCTAGCAGCAGAGGTGCTCTCTGTGCTGAGACCTGGGTTTGAAAAAACCATCTTGGTGGGTGGTGGAGCTGCATCCCTTGGAAGACATCTTCTGAAGTGTGCATGGTCCCCAAACACTTCAGCTCCTCTGTTTAAAGGGGGTTGAGTATAACACACAGGCAACAGGGTTTTCAAATTATTTTTGTAGCAGCACACAGTCCTTCCCAGACCTTCCCACTATGGTACCAAGTTACCCCAGGTCCTGCACGTCTCCGGTGGACTCCAGGGCCAGCTTGTGAGCTCACAGCATGGACCATGCAACCTTAAACATGCCTGGGCTCACTAGGTGGGCAGAGCATCATATTGCTCAGCTAATACAGGATGCGTCATCTCCAGTCGTGTGTGACTGCTCTCCCCAACCTCTTTGTCTTTGCTTAGAGAAGTCCTTCCTCAGGCAGGAGGCAAAATACTATTCTCTCTGCCCCTGATTAAATCTCAATAGAAAAAAAAAATCTGGCTCCTATAAGTAATGGTTCAGGACAGAGGAAGCATCATTTAATTGGGGCAATTAGGGCAGTCTAATTAAACCCTAGTTTTCTGATCAGGCTTTGCTGATTAAGTGGGTTGCAGACACTTTGGATTATATTAATGAAATAAATCAGTTAATTACGTGACAATCAATAAGAAGCAAAAAGTAGGACAAGCAATTTGCCTTTAAATGACCATCTAAATTCGTCAACATGATACATGTTTGTAAGTGTTAAGGGAAGGGGCAGACATGACAGATCTCTTAGGCACTAAGATAATAATTTCTGATAGCTGCAATTCATGGAAAGCAGAGAACTTACAGCATCCCCCTGAAAAAATAATTATTTTTTAATAATAGTTTACAAAACAAGCAGGGCACCAGCCAACACAGCTACTGGGGGGGAGGCGGGGAAAAAAAACCACCTTCAAGAACTTATCTCTTTAATAAACTGAAAATGTTAGTTTGGAGTTGTGACCTAAAATGGTCAGCATTGCTTTGAACCGGAGACATTGTGGTCTTGAATGATTACCTGACTTAGAGCTCCCAGCCAAATTGAAAACCTTGGTGAAGTGGGAGCTAGAAAATGACATTGTTAAAGAGGCAATTTTTGCCCTGAAAAGCTTACAGCCTGAATGGAAGGACTTAAAAAAAACAAAAGGGAAAAACTATTTTGTGAAAAATAGAGAAATATCTGTTGTTCTGATTTTGCAGGGTTCAAAACAGGCAGACTGTGAGGGATTTTCAGCATTTGTAATGAGTGCTTTTAATAGTTTTTTTATTTTTTTTTAAAAAGGAAAGTGTTATCAAGATGGCTATTGAGAATTTCTCCTCTCTGAAAGTAGGCTTTTCAGTCAAGCTAGAAAGCAATAACATTTTCCAGAAAAAAAAATCAGTGAAAATGTCACAAAAAATGAAATGTCTGACAAGCACAATAATCTTCCCAGCCTTGAAAAAAGGGATTGGGTATTTTATTTTTGACTTTCTGCTTTATGATTTTGGCTGGCTGGATAATGCAGAATTAGGAAGGTGACTTTTCCTTCTTCCAGAGATGGAAACCTGAGGACCAGAAAGATGAGTCTTACCCAAACCGTGCCAGCAATCACAGACTAATTTAGGTGAGGAGGGACCTTTGGAGGTCTCTAGTCCAACCCCATGCTCCAAGCAGGGCCAACTTCCGAGATTAAATCAGTTTGCTCTGGGCTTTGTCTGGCTGAAATTTGAAGATCTCTGAGGATGGACACTCCAGCATCTTCATCCCAGTCACAGAGAAATTGCACCCAAGTTTTCAGCCTCCAGGTTCCGTGCCCTGATGAAAGAATGTCCTAATGCCCCTCAGTGCCCTGGGATCGTCATGGAAGGGTTGGCATGTGCAGTGGCATCTACAGTCACAGGGGAAAGAGCCTCAAAAAGAAAGAGGTGTGGGCCAGAGCTTTTTGAAACCATCGGGCTCTGTCCACAGCCTTCAGTAGGGACATGAGTAATCAAGTGTGGGTGCTCTCCAGACCAGCCTCATCCAAACCAGCTGTGCTGGAGACAGCCCCACCACAGGCCAGCCTCCAAGCTGTGCTCCAAAGTGATACCTGGTTTGTCATCCTTGGTTGTTTTCCTCCCTTTCAGTCTGCTAGCAATTTCTTTTTTGGGGGCAAGAGGCTCATTTTTGAGTCTCTGCAGCAGTAAAACAAAAAGACAGAACCACAATGCCACAACCTGGGCTGCCAGGAAAGGAGTTCGCTTGCCATTTGCAGGCAATCATTTGCCGTCTTGCACGCGAAGTGGATCAAGCTACTGGGGGACTTTCAGCTCCAAAAACCACTAGAAAAGACCTGAAACTGCCAGGAAGCAGAGGAGAGCGGATTGCAGTGAGACGGCTTGGCTGCCCCAGCGGCAGATTTTACTGACGCTAAGAGCTCCAGGCTCCTGGAATTGCTTTCCCAAAGTCTCTCCAGCTGGTTGCCGAGGTAGAGCCTGCAGGGAGTCGAGGCAAATACCTTTCATCTTTTTAAAGCTTTATTTCTGAAGGAAGCAGAATTATGCTGCTATTATATTTTTTTTTCCCCTAATAACTTTTAAATCCTTTGGCTGCTTGCACCAAATTTGTCACAGGGGGACCAGACGTGCAGTTCTGACAAGTCTGGAGTAAACAGGCAGCTGGGGAGAGGAGAGAGAGACTCCACTAGTGCACGATGCCTCTTGTCAATGGTCACAGCGGAGGATGGAACATCTCATTTACTGGGCACCATGGAGCCCAAGCAGAGCTCAGCCTCCAGGAGCAACTCTGTGGGAACCCATCTGCATCCCACGTGGTCCTGCTTTGTGGCAGGGTTTTACAGTTTGTTCTGAGCAAGGCTTGTGTGCAAGCAGCAAGGAAGAGTTGATTTCTAGTGTGGAAGGAGATTTTTGTCAGGACTTCTTTAGTCCTGAGCTGCTGGAGCCACCCCATGTGCAGCTGCTAAAGAGCTCTGCTGCATCCTGGGGTGTATCGTCAGGCATAAGCCATCAGCTGCATCACGGCATCCTTCCTCTCTGCACAGCTGCCATACTGTGCCTGAGTTTGGGTACCCAGTCTCGGTGTGTCAGGAGGTGAGGAGAGTGACCAGCATTATCACAGCCCTTGACAACAGGAAGCATAGAAGAAGACTGCAAAAGGCTGTGATTATTTTAGTCTCAGAAAAATATGAGAGCAATCTGCAAATTTGCAAAAAGTTCTTGTGAAGGGAGTCTCCTCTGTGATCACCACAGGTGGGAAAGGAAGTGGAGGCTTGAGTTGCAGCCCAAGACAATATAGGTTAGAAATGAAGGGAAACCTTGCCAAGAGGAAAAATAATCCTGTCTCGGCAGGGATGGCATTCCACCTGTGCAGTTTTTAAGAGCAAGGACTACTCCTGCCCCATTGCTCTGGACAATAAGGATGCTGCAAATTCCAGATTATCGTTCATGCCTAAATTTTCTATCTGTATTCAGGAAAACTTTGGGGCTTTCCTCCATGCCACAACTAAACTACAGTGAATTAGCATTTTAAAAGCTCTGCTGAATCTATATTCATTAAGAACAATGTGACTGTTACTAATTTAAATTTGGCCAAACCACTATCCCACTGTATAGTTGAGAATTTCAGTCTGGATCTGGACTTTGCCATTTCTACCCGGGACATTTGACTGTCTGGAGTAAATCAGCCCTTTCAGCTTGAATTGTAAACCTGCACTCATCTAGGAAGCACCCATCACACAGACCAAAACTCTCCCTGCTTACCAGAGCAAAGAGGCCACTGCACATGTCCAAAATATACGTGCAGTGCATAAGGATGCACATGCTGGATGCTACCAATGCACCTCTCAACATCGGGAAGAAGGCTTTTCCCCTTCAAAGGCAGCCTACTAACTTCTTGGAGAGAGTCTTTTGAAGGCACAAGGACCCTAAGTCAGCTGATTGTGCCACACACAGTCTAATCAGCAAACCTGGCACGTTCGTGTGCAGAAAATGAAAAAACCACCTTGATCACTACTTGCCTTTTACCTCAACCAAGCCTCCCTTGATCTCACAAACCCCAGGGTGCTTGGAGTACAGAGGCACAAGTTCAAAGAGACAGCAAGAAGCTAATCTGAAAGCAAAAGGTGCTCTTCAGGCAGGCGGGAAGAAGTAATTAGGAAGCACAGCTATTCCAAAGCTTCAATAAATGACATGAAGGCAGCCATTATACACTCACTAAAGCACGAGGGTCCTCCACTCTTGTCAATCAAGAAAAAAACCCAATCAAGAAAAAAACCCGTGTGTAGACACATGGGACAGACTGCAAAGGCACGAGCTGGCAGGGCTCCTCGGCACACTGCTCGAGGAGAGACTCTGCAGGTGAGGCAGGAGACAAGCAGCTTCAGGAGGCCCACATCTGGCATGGCTTTTTTAATGTTTTAGTTGTGCCTCTCCTGCCCCCGCCACCATCAACATCTACTGTGCTCCACAAGCTCCACGGAGCTCCATGAGCTTCAGTTTTCCATAGGTAATGTCCCATTTTGGTGTAACCCATCCAAAATGTACTGACTTTTTAGTTCAGCATTTTAGTTATTATTTCATTTCACATTCAGACACTATAGCCTGTCCCACTCTGGTCCTGGGAAGCCTGGTGACAAATCAAAGGGCACTTATGCTTTTGTATCTCCCAGCCCCAGGCAAATGTAATGGTGGATTGAGGATCCTGTTGCTTCAAAGCTGCAGATGCAGAAGGAGAATCCCTTCTGCATAATTCTTCCATCTCTATCTTCTCTTCTGTAAAATGCAGCTAATCATTGTGCAGCTTTTGTCTTCTTAGGCTGTAAGCTCTTAGGGGCTATCCAAGGACACAGCACTTGAGGAGCCCCTCCATCAGACAGACAGAAGATGACTTGCATGAGCTGAATGCAGGCAAGGTTGGCAGTGAGAGATGGCATCTCTTATCAGAAAAATTGATTCACAAAAGCCAAGAGGAGAAGGTTTCTCTCCAGCAAGCAACATCAATGCACACATATGGATCCAGAGCTAATGTTTCTCCCACAGCATTTCACCACCCCCCTTTCAACACCCCTCTCTACCCCTGTCCCGTGACATTCAGACAACTGCTCCCCAACTCAGCCTTTTCACATTCTACAGCCGGGCCTGAATGCAAACCCAAACCCTCTCTCCTGTGCCAGGTGTGTGCCAGCTGCAGCCGAGCAGCCTGAGCAGCGATCCCCTGCTGTGGGAGCAGGCGGAGGTGGTGGTACCCGGCTCCTGCTGGGGGGCGGGAGGAAAGGCATGCCCCTGAGCAGCACAGCACATCCCTTCTGCAGACCAACAGTTCCTCTCTCTCCTTTTCCCCCAAGCCCAGGAAGCTCCAGCCACATTATGCAGCATGATGCAGCTTCTGATCCTTGAGGACTTGGAGAATCGCCTGGACACTGAGCAGGCTCCCGCTGGAGTTGGGAAGATGCCGGTGTGAGTGTGTGATCCCAGCTGTCACCCTCTGCTGTCAGCTCTGCTCACAGGCTGATCTCTATAAGCCTCCCGAGCTGCTGTGGAGCTGGGGCTGCCGGCAACAGTAGGAGCCCTTTCCTCTGCTGTAAGCACTGATCCCTGCTAAAACCTGAAGCGAATGCATTAATCAGTTTGCCTCGAAGTAGGCCATGCTGAATGTGTTTGAGCCTGGCTGATAAAATGGGGAGAGGAAGAAGTGCAAGGAGATTAGAAAGGAATCGTGCTTAATTTGGGAACGTCTCTGAAGATTTATTCCAAAGCATGAAAGCCATGGAGAACGCTCCCGCCCAGAGATTAAAGATGCTGTGACTCACATCTCTGAGGCCTGACAGTAGCTTATTCAGGAGAGCTGCCTGCAGCCACGGGACAGAGGATACAGTTTTCCCAAAGCATTTCAATTTTCAAGAGAAAAAAAAAAAATTAAAAAAAGACTAGACTTCATTAGTTGCACCAAATAACATGAGATGCCATGGTCCTCATCTTTCCTAAAGCTGGCTATAGATCCCTGTGCTTTTGTCAACCTGAGAAAAAACACAGCCAGCAGTTGGTGCTGACTTCTGAATTGCCACTTTCTGGCATTTCCTATTGCATTTGACCTCTGAACAAAAGCAGAGCTAAGAAGCCAGTGGAAGGCCCTTGCCAATCAGGGGGGAATGCGCAGCCATCACCCCCTGCCTGCCGTGCCCCTTCATGTCTCCTTCTTCCACAGAAATGAAATCGAGGGGCTGAAAGTGTACAGCTGTTTTATCATGGCTCTTCCAGGCCACCAAGTTCTCTCTGCTGCACGGCCAGCTCTGTGAGCATCACACAGCCCCCAGGAGATGTCCCCAGTCTGCGATCCCGTGGGTGACCCGCTGGGCATGGGGTGGGTGGATGGTGCCAGGACCTCAGCATCTCTTTCCCCACAAGGTGATGGTGACCCCACTGTCCATGCCAACGCCAGGTAAGCCTCCAAAGGAAAGAAGGTGTGTGTAGGAATTGCTCTTGCCTGTTCTGCTTTGCTCCTCTCATTGGTTGCTCCTCTCATTGGGTGCCCATGCTGGAAATCCCTTTGGGCGTGCTGATGTGACCGAGCCTTGGGGATGAGCAGCTGGACAGCCCCAGGACATCAGGAAGAAGGAATCCGATTCAGTGCTTGACTGATGTGGGCATGACTTTGACATCACCTCTTGCAACTAGTGTAAACACATCCCTGTGTTTTTACTCACAAGGACCTTGTGGTAGATAACCCAGTGAAGAGTTTGTGGCTGATGCTATTGACAACATCAAGGTGAAGGCTGATGTGGGGTAGCCCATTTGGGAGGTGTCAGCTCTCATCTAGCGAGGTCATGCTGCTGCTTCAGAGTGTGCTGCCAGCAGGGTCCCTCCACAGGACCCTGTGTGGGACTGCTCAGGGGACAGGGGACCAGAGAGCAGGACAGCAGCCATGGCACTGTGTTGCCGATGCACAAGAAGCTCCCTTGCATGTCTGTGCAACAGATCATCTTCAATACAACGTTACAGACAGTCCTTTCTGAGCAGCTGCCACTGCTGCTTCTTGTTCTGTTCTCCAAGATAGCTGGAGCAGAGACAAGCCCAGCCCCACAAAAGGCTCTGCAGAGTTTGTTTTGATCTTCCTGCT
>NW_010101367.1:12078-14513 GCF_000699245.1 Pterocles gutturalis
AGCCTACTGGACAGAAAAGGCTGTGTACCAGCTCTCGGCGTCCAGGTAATTGTACTCATCTCCCATCCATCATGCCAGGAACGGCAGCCTCTGTTGCCAGACCTAATGCCCTTTATGGCATTTTGTTCATGGAACTGGTTTGAAATTGATTTTGAAAGAGAAGCAAGAGCCTGTATCAATTTTCCCCTTGGAGGTGTGACAGTGCGTCTGCTCTCTGCCAGGTTATGTTATTTTTGTTCTCTGATATATGTATGTGTGTTCCCCTGGATCTATTCACAAGACAGGTAGGAAGGATCCCATCTTTCCAAATCTGGGCTGATGGGGGAGAGGAGATGGCTGATAACACGACACAGCAGAATGACAGCCACCCCCACGCTTCACACTGTGTCCATCACCTGCACCCTCACAGGCTTTGTTTGCCAGGGGAGGGGTTCAAGGAAGAGATCTGAGGCAGATCCATTCTCTACAGCTCGGTCAGCCCTTTCCAAATCATGGAATCCCTCTGCCATGCCCTGGAAGGAAGCTGAGTTTAAAGGCTAATGCACAAGATTTCCTCACCTCTGGCCAGGGGACCCCATCAAAAGGCACCCCAAGGTTTCTGAGCAGTGCAAGGTGATAGGACTGCTTTTTGATGTCTGTCTTAAGGCTCTGAGGTTCCTGCCTTACCGTTTGTCTCTCTAACTAGAACCTGTAGTGCTAAGAATGTGCAAAGAGGTGACAGCCATGCCCACAGGTCCCCCTGCTCTTCTGCAGCCATGCAGCGAGATTATGATCTTATGGCTGGAGCCAGAGTTGCAGAGGGGATCCAAAATCAGAAAGAGGCTGGATTTTTTTTCTTTTTTTTTTTTTTTTCCCCAGATTGCTTTCAGTTTAAATACTAACAGAGCTATCAAGATTTCCTCCATTCTGAAGCAGAAATCTTGTAGCACTATCTGATCTTGAAGATTCCTGTTTAACAGCACAGTGTCATTCACCAAATGCATCTGCCAGATCTATTCCAGCAGCAGCTTGAGACACTGCCAACTGGTGTGGACCTAAAACTGATGTGAAGGTCTGCTTAGCCCCAGCCATGATCCAGGCAGGGCTGGAGGAGCCTTCACAAGGTTAGTCCAGCCTGGTAAATCAGTCTGAAAATATGATTGTTTTACCTGCCCTTTAAAACCTCCACGGAATCACAGAGTCACAGAATGGTTGAGGTTGGCAAGAACCTCTGGAGGTCATCTTATCCAACCCCCTGCTTAAGCAGGGCCACCTAAAGCTGTTTGCCCAGGACCATGTCCAGATGGCTTTTGAATATCTTCAAGGATGGAGACCACAACCTCTCTGGGAAACCTGTTCCAGTGCTTGGTCACCATGATGTACTAATGGTGCCTGGACTCGTTCCTCCTCCGGTGCAGGACTTTGCACTTCTTGTTGAAATTCATGAGGTTCCCATCGGCCCATTTCTCCAGCCTATCAAGGTCCCTCTGGATGGCACCAGACCCCTGGTGTATCAGCCACTCCTCCCAGTTTCGTATCATCAGCAGACTTGTTGCCCTGTCATCCAGATCATTAATAAAGATATTGAACAAGATTGGGCCCGATATTGACCCCTGCTAGCTACTGGCCTCCAACTAGACTTTGTGCCTCTGATCCCCACCCTCTGGGCATGGCCATTCAGCCAGTTCTCAACACACCTCTCTGCTCATCTCTGGCAAGGGAGAGGTCTTGCCTTTGTCTGCAAATCTGATCTCATGCTTCACTATCCTCCCTCTTGGGATTTTTTTCTTCCTTACTGCCTTTTGAAGCTGACTTTCGAATAGTCTCTCCTTGCACCTGGCTAAACCTTGGTGCCACGTACAGAGGAAATTGGGGAGAGATGCTGCTTTTATTTATTTGCTCTGCCACTGAAGGGAATAGCCCTGGCGTGTAGCATGAGCTCGTTCAGCAGCGTTTCATGACTGTGCATCTGAACCTCTTGTTTTCAGATTACTCTGGGGCTGGTTTTATTAGTGGTTGATTGAGTGGTCTCAGCATGGCTCTTGTGGAATACCCACATCTTCCGTTCACCACGGAGCAGATGGAAATGTTCTCAGTGAGACACTCATGCATATGCAATATCTACAGAGGAAAACATCTCAGTTCTTATTGCTGCTGCCAGCAATGCTACCTGTCAGCTTCTGGGTGAACTCGACTGATACTTCCTTGGGCAGTATCAGAAAGGAGCATTGGCGGAAAACTCCCCAAGTCGTGTAAAAATGCCGTTGATGCTTCTGGTAGAAAATCTTCAGATGCTCTAAATACCCTATTGAAATTGGGGTTTTTTTGTCACCAAGAGTTGAAATCTTGACAAAATGCTTGAAAAAAATGTTCCTTTGGAGTGTTTTGACCGCCTTTTCAAAAAGAGCGCGATTAATACATACAAAGGGCTTCTTTCCACCTGAGCAGCCCTTTAT
>NW_010101368.1:0-53058 GCF_000699245.1 Pterocles gutturalis
TGAGGCTTGGTGCCCAAATATATAGCAGCGAGGGACCCCGAGTCACAATCCATTGCTCAGTGACATCATAGTCCATCACTTGGAGACATCCCAGTCCATCCCTCGGTGACAACAGAACTCATCGCTTGGGGACTTGCTGACATCATTACCCATTGCTTGGTGATGTCGCTGTCCATCACTCAAGGACATCACAACAGGCCATCCTCGCCTGCAGCACTTGCCCCCCGCAGCACTGCAGCCCCAGTACACGCATCTGGGGTTACCCCAGCACCAATGTCCACTCCATCCCTCTCATCTCTTGTTAAACAAACTAACTTAATGACTTGTATGCACTGCAAGAAGACAAGAAAACTTTAAAGAGTTTAATTATCCTTGCAAGTAGCTTTCAGAAATAACTGCTCAACATCAGACGTTGGTCTTTTGTACCAAGTTTCATCTTTGTTTTGTTATACATAATAAAATGTCTCATTAAAAGCAATGTGTTTGTAGGAAATGAAGTGTGATAAATGTGCATTTCTGAGCTATTACATTAAACATTCATCATTCTTGTTCTAAACACATGAACAAGGGCAGTTGTCAGTACACGCTGTTATTGAAGGTCTTAAAATATCTGAGGATCACTATGACCAACTAATTGCATGAACGTCTCTGCAATAGTGTGCAACAGAGGAAGGTCCGTGCCACATCCAGAAGAAGCAGAGACCACATCACTCAAGCAGATTTCTATTCCCTCTGGTCTTTCCCCCCCCGCTGGAAAGTTAAATAATCCGTAAGTGATAATCAGCTAGGAAACTCTTAAAATACCCTTAGATTTTGTGCCACCTCCTTGACTTGCCCAGCTCCTGCTGCAACCTTTGGTGAGTGGAGCAGCAGAGGTGCACCTCAGTCACCAATCCGATCCATCTGCTTTGCTGTGGCTGCATGAACTATGAGCCCCAGGACCCCCCATCCTTCACTGCCAGACGGCAACACAAGATAAATTTTCTCTGAAAAAAACACTGCATGTTTCAGAGCTTCCTGTGTTATCCTCCAAAGCTGGATCCAAGCCCTGGCACTTAAATTTAGATTAACTGTCTCACGTTTTAATTATTTACTGTTTCTTGAGTTATCAATATAATAAACCTTCCCTATTTAAAGTCACCCCCCACATACTGAAAAAGCACAACAAAGACCTCTTAAAATGGCCTGTTTCCTGTTTCTGTAACTGCACCTTCTCTGTGCAATTTTCTCAGTTTGCATAAAATGACTAATTATGTGTGTACATATTAAATAAGGTACATGCACATTGCTTTTCCTCTTTGCTAATTTTTCATTGGTATCCAAGATATAAACTGCCATAAAGTAAACACATTAATGTTAAGCACCAGGAACAGGATCTCCTGGGTCCAACGCCCACTTACAATGACTGGCTCCAAAGACTCTTTTAACCTCTGTCTCTTTCCAAGCTGCCGGGCTTGGACAGCATTAGCGTGATACTGACTTTGTTTCCACTCCTACATCAGCCCTCATCCAAAAATTTTGAAACATTTTGGACATGTAATGATTTAACTCTTGCCACATCCTTGTGAAGTCATTATCCCTTGTGCAGCTGGGCAGAGGGAAGGCTCACCTTCCTCCCTTCCAAGGCATTCCAGATTTAATGGGTTCATGCAGCCAAAAAATGTGATGCCCAGCTGGGCTGGATCACTATAGTTGGACTGATTCTGGCATACTTGGTGTGTTCCTTCTGAAGGAATCATCTGCACACATACAGCATTTGTACATACACTGCAACTGCAAATTATGTTACAGTCTAATCTTAGAGAGATGATAAACTCTAGTGAGGGTTTACTTTTGACATCCAGAGGAATCCCCAGTGGCTGGCAACCAGCATTACCTGCCATTATTAGGTTATAAATGCAGACAAGAATGGTTTTTCCAAACTCTTCCTCTGTTCTTCTTTAACTGTTCTTTTTCTCCTGCAGTCCCTCATCCAGAAGCAACTTCACCCCTCAAGCTGTTCCCTCTCCCTGCTGCAAGAACTGGGTAACTCCCAGTTGGAGGCAAACGCAATCTCCCAGCTCAGTGAAAACTCTCGTGGTGGGTAGTTAAAGATTGCACTCATCTTCCAGCACTGGAAGATACAGGCTTGTCAGGTACGATTTATTTTTGGATGAGCACCACAGCAAGGCTAAGGCAACGAGAGGCACCCACTTGAGGTACCACTCTGCAAGGAATCACTAAACGTTTGGAGACCAATGGTGCTGTGAGGCACCACAGTCCACAGAGTGCAACTGGATTAATACCTGGAATTTTTGCAGGATTTTGTGTGTCCTAGAGAGAAATCTTGAACAAAGAAGGAACACTGCAACAAAATAATTTTCTCTTCCAAGGCGCTAAGCAAGTAGTAAAGGTGAGACCAATGACTATAGGAGAAAGGTAATTCATACCCACACTTTTGCACTGCTGAGATATAAAGCTTATATACACTGCACAAAACAAACTGCATATCAGCTAATAAAGAATGGATTATGTTTTGGTCTAAACCTGTTAATTTTTCAGTCTAGATACTGTCATTATTATTTCAGCAGCTGTATTGTAAACAAAATAAGCAGATAGATGGGAATGGCTGTCTGAAGAAAAATATTTATTGTCCCACTCCTCCATCAGAAATAATCCTTTCTTAATAAATCAAAAGAAGACATGTATGTTATCTCTTTCCTTCAGATACGTAAAGGAAAGACCTTACAGAAAAGGTAGACTACTAGTGGCTTTGCTCTACTTGTCTACTTGATGGACTACTTGTCTATCTGTAGGTAAAATGTGTGCTTGTGTGTGTTGTACTTGTACTCACACATGTAATATGAACATACGTAACTATATAAAAAGAATGGAAAAATTCTTTCCCTCCCAAGTACAATAGGAATTTTTTTCTATTACCTCGTGTAAGGAAAGCTGTCCAGAGGTATTGGTGCAGGGACAACAGCCCAAATATCTTAGGTTTAGACAACAGATCATACTCTGCCCTTTCAAAATGTACTTATTTGTAACAAAGAGTGCTAAATGGTCCTGATAATATGCAAATCCTGATTATTTTCTTATGTGGCCAATTTTATTCCACTGTAAGTCAAACAGCATCAGTGTAACTGTTTCACACCACCAAAACTGATCTGAAGAAAACAGATTATGCTCATTTCATACGACTGCAAAGCAAAACACAGTCCAATTGGCTGTACCAACTACTTTTAGAATTTTATACGAGATTTACCTTCAAGCTAGTATGACTGCATAGTCTGCTAGAAGCTCTTATTAAAGGGATATCGCAGCCTTCAAAGATCATTGCCACGCTTACATGCTACTAGATAGGAAACACATCTTTCTACCTCAGATCTTAGACGAAAGTCAATTAAAACGATACTGTTGCTAATAGTAAACCAAGGTTTTGCCTCTCTGCTAGACCCAAGGTTATGGTCAAAAGGTGATGCAGCCCAGAATGAAATCTGCTCTATAACTCATTAAGCATTACAGGTTCAAAATCTGCCCTCCAGATCATGACAAATGTCAGGTTCTGTCTTTGCATAAATTTCAGATTGTTAGTAAAAATTAACTGCCATCATAATCAAGGAAAATGCAATGCACACATTCACATTAGGACCTGTAAAATATTAGTTCACTTTTACCACCTACGTGGGCACTGAATTTCTAGTGGAATTACTTATACCATACTCGAAGAGCTTAAGTTCATCAGGTGATAAAAAGTGCACTGTTACTGAAATTTGTGAAATCTTCAAAAGCCATTAGCTCTTGCTTTGAGACATGCCTCATTTTTCTGAGTGTTAAAGTGCTTTTTAAAGTAGGAAACACAGATGCTCTACACAGGCCTTGCCATTTAATAAATTGATCTCTCCCAAGTTTTAATTTATGCTTTGTTAAGTAGTGCTCCTGGCTTATGAAGTTCTCAGTCTAAATGCCTCTACAGATTTGACTGGTTCCAGGTCAGCAGATCTTTCTCACTCCCTATAGCACACTTCTGCTTTTTATCCTTGTAACAGATACATCACTACAGAATTGGGATTGCAAGATGTCAAAGGGTTTGCACCACAAAGCACAGACATGTCATTCCTGTTACTGATGCACAAACTGTACAAATGGATTAATTTTTAATTTTAAAACAGGTGATTGTGCCTGAACAGAATAAAACACTTCTTATTCTGAACCTTCAGAAAGAGACAAAAATACAAATTGCATATGAATAAACTGATGACACAACTCATAACAGATGATTTATGTATTTTAAGATAGGTTAGCTTTTTTCACTCACTTTCACAATCAGCATTGATTACATAATTATGATGAAGAACTAACTTTTCAACTAAGAAAATTATTTTAATATAGTCTCAGTAAAAAATTAGGGTAGTGGATTTCAGTCAGTTTTTTTTATAATGATCACCTGGAAAATTTATGTAGTGAAAAGCATTTTCAGGAAAACGTAGGGCTGCCGAGGATGCAGGCATCTGGCAGAAAGAGCACTTGACTTTTGTATCTTTCATGTTGCATGTGTTAATTTTCTCTATAAAACCTGTCAGTCTGCAGAAAACAGCTCCTCACAGGTCAGTTGAACAGTAAGAGTGTTGTCAATCTCAAAAAAAAAGGGAATACATTTCAAAGACTTAATTTTATTAAACCAAAAAAAAAAAAAAAAAAAAAGACACTGTTTGGAAGTAGGACAAAACCCTGTTACTCTTAACTTCTAAAGATTTATATTTATTTACACTTTTCCTCAACAGGGCACAGCTGCATACAAGCAGACAAGGCAATGAGCCTTCTTCTGGACTGTTGAAGTATCAGCAGGAGGAGGAAAAGTGTTGCACAAGCACCAGAAGAGAGCGAGCAGCCCTCCCACTCTACTTGAGAAGTAGCAGTTCAGAAGTTATTGCCTCTGACCGATCCCAGTGCCTGCCTTCCCCCAGACCTTTCCCAAACTGTTGCCAGTGGGCTTGTCAGGTCAGCAAGTTCCAGAAAAGGTCCAGGTCAAGCCCGACTTGTCCAACCTTGTCTTCTGCGCAGTCAAACCATTTCTTTGATAACCTCCAGACCTCTCAGGCTTATCTCAGCAGAAAACTGGCAGCAATTTACATTTTGTATCTTCCACCAAGATCTTGACTTCATTATTTTTTTCTTAGCCCAGTATAAATCAAGACTAAAGATCCTAGCATGGAATTATCTAGTAGTATTCAATCAGCAGAAAAGAGGAAGCAGGAAAATTTATTAAATAATAAATAGATATCCTTGGGTATTCTTAAGACTGTTACAGTTGCAGGCAGGAGGAAAGAAGACTTAACCAACATTATATAACTTGTTTTGCTACACAGAAAACGTTAACAGTTTCTTTTTTTTTTTTTTTTTTAGAGTACATTTGCAGAACTATTACTGTAGTACACCATTTCTACTACTGTATTACTTTCTAGCCTCAGGAAATGTATTTTTTTCTCCTTCTCAGAACCGAAAACTTAATTCTTTCCTGGAGTTTGCATTAAAATGGGGTGTTCTGCAGTCTTTTGCTGCACCTTGAACTAGCTTCCATCTGCACTGCCATTTAGCAGGGATGTCCTTCATGCTGTTATGTACACTGGCCTTTCAAACATGAAAAAAAAAAAAAAAGGAAAAAGTATTTGCAAACCTCTAACAACATAATCATTAAAAAATCTTAACAATGCCTAATAATCAGTTACTGAGTCCAGCCTGCTTCAGTGGAAAGGATGGAGAACATAGCACAGCCACTGACTTTAAGATGACTCCTACAAAATTACAATACTGGGTCCCAGGAGGAGCTTATTTAATTAGACCCTGTTCAGCTGAGCAGAATGAGTTCTGTTCCTCTTGGGTTTTTCTGACCTTGTGCCAGAATTTGACACTCAGAAATGCACTAAGTCTCACACACAGTTGTGGAGGGAAAACTACCAGTATCGTCACATTCAAACGCAATGGAGAATGTGCAGCATCCAGTGATGCTGAGACCCTTCCTCCAGGTATAAGGGAGGTCCAGAAAACCACCAGCCTGTCCTCGACTTTTTCAATGAACCTGAAAACCTATCAGTGACGAAACTTTGACATACTTGTGGGAAAATAATGGAAGACTGGTGAGGAGGGTTCTAAACATGTTCAAGTGACCTGCGGCTGAGGTGTAGAAAAACACATACATCATACTAGTTTTTGTTTAGCCTTGCATGTTGGACAAGCATTCAACAAGTGTGTTTCAATAACATGAGCCTGTGATAGAGGCACCCTGTTGAACACACTTGAGATTCCTGCCCTGCTGTGGGAAAGATCAAAGCACAGTGGTAAACTGCAGCTGCGCAAATCCCTGAAATACAGGTGAACACAGCAGGTTCAGTGATGCTCTAGCACAGACCGAGCTCCACAGTGCCTGTGTTCCCACTTGTGTGCTTCTGCCCGGGTACTGCTTCAGGGATCCCCCAGTTGGTGAGGTAACTAAAATAAATCTACTCTTTGTATTTCATCCATGGTTTTGTGGTTGTTCCTGTGTCCTGCCTGTGCTGGCTTGCATAGCATAGTACATCTCACCTGGGTCTCTTTAAACAGAGCAGGTGACATCCTGAGAACATTGCTCTGTTCCAGATGGCCAACCCCCATGTTGCCCAGCCAGGTCAGGTTCATCCTCAGAATATTTTCTCCAGAAATAGCCCAGCATTTCATTTGCAAAACTGATAGTGTTGGGGCAAAAGAGAAGGATATGAAAATTAAAATTATCCAGACTTTCATGATCCTCAGATCTTCAGGAATGAGTTTCAGCTGTCACCAGTTTTTGGCTCGTGATGCCCTGACAGCCCGTCAGGTCCTGCTGTCTCCGCTTCTGTAAGGTCTGTCTCTTTTCATTTCAGTCTGCATTTCTTTGTCCCACATTGGAAGGCCAGTAAAAACTTCAAAGTGTCCTGGCCAAGAGCGTCTACTTTAGAGATAAATATCTTAGCCCAAGAAGTTTCCTAAACTGTAATTTATACTTTGATATACACTTTGATAGTGAAAACTGAACCTTGGGATATCCTATCCCACCATCCTATTCCAGACACTGCCTTGCAAAGTAATTAGAATAATTGATTCAATGTCAGTAAACACCACTTTATTAAACAAAAGGACTCTTTTTTAAAGTCACCTCTGCAGTTCTTTTCCACCTTGGCATAAAAACCACACATTCTTTGTTTTTGTCTGTACTTCTATCATTCCCTTTCCCAAGAATCTTAAAGTGCTCTGCAGACATGAATGAATTAATCTTCACAGAGCTGTCTGAAACATAAATACTATCTTTTTGAAGATAAGGATAGTTTTATTAAACTAGCACATCCCATTTTAATTCAAAATCTTCTTTTCCCATCCATAAAAACAAAGGTAAAGAAAAATGTCACTTTTGTACTGGAGAGAGAACATGTGCAGGGAAAAGGATTATCTTTGTTTATGATGTGTTGTTGAATTCTCCACTTTTAGTTGAAAATTTTTCTAAGCACACTGCCAAAACTATATGGTGTTCTTTCTAACACAGTGCAGATGGACACTGTGACATGGAAAGGAAAGTGCAGGAAGAGGCATTCATCATTGGAAAGGTCATATTAAACGTAAATTGGTCTCACTAAAATAAAACCAAATGAAAATATAAGTTGTCTTGTAATCAGGTCTTTTTCATTGTCTTTTCTTTCATTTCTGAATCCATTTACTCCATTAGGATGGAATTACTCTGTGGTTACCTACCACAGTCACTTTTATTCATAATCTGGCACGATGTGTTATTTGCTGCACAAAAGTTTTCATCACCAACCATTATTGTGGTGGTTTAAATCAATCATATCGACTAAAAGCCCAGTTGTGACTTCCTAAGTTCATTGGGCTTTGTCATCCTCAGGCTCTCTTCAAAAGAAATAAAAGTGCAAGCAACTAAAAGCCTCGGCTTACATGTAGAGGTGGACAAATGACTGGGGCTTTTTTGATGTGGAACAGCAAAATTTAATTTTAGGACCAACATGACATTTTTAATTTAACTAGATATGAAGTGTTTTGTTTTCCAGAATGTTCAACCATTTTTGTGTTCTCTTTACTTCCGCCTTTAAATACAATGCAGAACAATAAAGATGCCCATTCCAAAAGTAAACAATAAGAGGTTTTCTTTAAAAAAAAAAAAAACACAACAAAAAACCACAGAAGAAAGCCTCTTGGCCCCTCTGAAAAAGGTGAAAACTATTTTGAAAATGTCATACCAAATTCTGGAAGATTTTCAAATATTTTCCCACATTCTTTTGAGTTAAAGTTATTTACCATTTTGCTTCCACAGGAAATTCTACATTTTGTTTCCTTTCATTAGAGGACAAAAAGTATTGCCCAGCTGGTACTTCAGCAATGTTGAAGGTTGGTTTAAAAGAGGAAGCATCTGGTCCTACTGTCATTGTACTCAACAGGCATATGGGATGGCTCAGTGTAAACCTAAAGAAAGTAAATAATTCAATATATTTTTTTTTACCACCTATCTCAAGTCAAAGCTTCTTGTCACACACCTTACCAGAAGATTTTTCCATGACTGGAAGAATAAATAGCATTTAGAGTTGCATTTACTTCTCAGTTGATATTGTCATTAATCTAAATCCATATATTGAATAAGTCAAAGAAAAATTAATGTTCATACCAATTAACTTTTAATGACTATTTTAAAAATCCCAAGTACTATTTATTCTTATGACTCACTGCAGCTCCCCAGGTTTTAACAAACGTACAGCGTTGGCTTTCAAATTACATATCAAAGGGCCAAGTAGCTGTTGATTTTGGACTGCAAGGTGCCAGAGCATTCTGAGAAGTGAAAAGATTTTTGTTATGAAATGCAGGTGACAGATATTAGTCACAACTTTATGTTTTGGACACTGCACATCCTTTTCCAAACAGACAGCAATTTTGGGGGATTTGAACAGCAACAACCTATGTAAAACTTACAATAAAGAACACAGCAAGTCAGTATCCAATGTAATTTTTTAAATTGTGTTTCAGAATAATCATAAGAAATACATTTAAACAGTTCACCAATTCAAGACATCCCTGCAATTAAAAATATTCAGAAGGGATAGGTGATAACAATCATTCTCACTTACGTAAGACAGGACATTTTCTGTTTAATAATAAAGTGATAATAAAGCCCCAGGTTCCAGGCACAAACTGCCCATTTACTGTTTGCAGTGAAGAGGGAATTTTTCTTCTGCACAAGTTATTAAAAAATTACTTACCAGTTTGTTTGAGGAGGAGCGGGGCGAGGTGGGGGGGGACTTTAATCTTTTTGTAGGGATAGGGAGCTGTTAACTTTCCTCTGAAGCATACACCATCCATCATTTCCTAAGCTCCCTTTTTAAGAAAGTACTTTAAACAACATAGCGCTCAACTTCGCCTGTGTCTTTAAGGGCATGAGTTTTGGGGTATTAGAATTGCTTATCTAAACTAGGGCCAGAGATACAAAACTGAGTCACAAGAACCTTTGAACATCAGCTTAGACAGCAAATCCTGTGTTCTTCACTAACCTCCATTTCCAAATGCAATAATTTAGTCTTAAGTAATCACTCTTCCTAGCAAAGAAGAAAGAAGCAGTAACAGGAAAATGAAAAAGCTTTAGCTGTCATACAGAGAAACAGTATTTGACACACTACAAAGTGAACCATAAATTCAATGCAGACTTAGCAAATGCGTAGTGTTTTGAATGATTTAGGTTACCAGGTAATGGAGGCTCTGTAGAAAGAGCTATTAGCATCCTAGTGCAAGGGCAGAAAGCTCATTGTGATAACGGAAAGGAAAGGTTATTCTTCAACAAAGAATAAATGCATTTTTTCTTGTGCTCTAAAGACATTTTTACATTCTAGTTGTTCATTAATAAAGGGATTGCAAAGTGTAAAAGACTAACCATAAAAACATATACAATTTTACTGTTTGAAATAATCCAAATTTACGTTATAGCACAGGAAAAAATAAAGTGCAAGTAATTTGCAAAGGTTTGTACAATGTCAGGGAAGGAAGAGACTGTTCTCAGACAGTTGTTTGGGGGACTAGCTCATTACAGACAAGATGTGGATAGGATTAGAAGAGAGATCTGTGAACAATTCAGTCTGAAACTCTTAGCGAAAAAGAGGCTTGTGAGGACAGGCATTGACCATGTTTCACCAAATTCGTGGACTCTTCTCAGTATTACTGAAGAAAGACACACAGAGTGTAATGCTTGTCCCTGTGTCAGATGAATGCAGGTAAACACAACTTGCTTTTAAATACACAAGTCTATCTCAAGTAGGCTTGGTAAAGGTATTTGATTTTAAGTGCTCCTACAGATGAAGGGATTTATTAGGAATGATGTTTCCTCAATTTACTCTTCATGCAGAGCAAAAATACTGATTAGCACCTCCAGAAATACATAATAACCTCAACTTGGCAACATACAGAAGACATAATTGATATAAAATAAAATTTTTAAATGTTCTCCATTTCTGCAGTGGGATTACCTTGGCAGCTTACAGTCATCTACAATGTAGAGCTACACAGAGCATCAGCCTAAATGTATTTTCTCTTCTCTCTGTTTCTCCTCAGCCTGCATGCTGACCCACTTCTTCAGATCCTGTCCAGCTCCTGATTGTTCTCTGGCTCTTAAATCACAGGATTTTCAGAATAAGTATTCCTGCTTTGCTAGTACCTCTCTTCACCCATGCTCTCTTTAATAGATGACTGTTCTTTCCAAGATGACGAAAGTGGAATCCAGGTCAAGAAATTTTCACTCGTTTTTGTTCCTGGTTCCTCCAGGTTTTCCTCACACCATCTGCACCAATAAATTTACTTTCTGTCATCTCCAGGATGTTGTCAGAAGTCTCCATATCTTCACTAAAGCCCTTCCTACAGCTGCCCAGGTGCCCAGCTCTGCTTACAGTGACTCCATCATGGTGTGCCTAAATTTTCAGTGGCAGACCTAATAAAACCGATATTATGGCCTGTGCTGTTTCTATTGTCTCTGTAAAATTATTCCTGTTTTCAACCTGCTTCAAAACTGACAAAGTATTGCTTTCTATGTCTTGTGCATAATGAAGACTGCACAGCAGTGAACAGCTAATCAGGGCCAAGTCCTCTATTTGACTTGTAAATGCCTCTGGCGGTCTTCCAATCTCAGAGCAATTACCACAGATTTACAACACTTTAAAGTGAGAGGTACAGTTGGTCTAGTAAATCCAGTAACACATAAATGCTAAAAAAATCACAAAGTTGTCACCATTTAAGTAAGTTATGCTAACTTCAGGGCTTCTAGCTGTGCTGAGAGAAATGTGGAGCTCTCAATATTGCATCTTGAGAGTTGGAGCGAGTCCAGAGGAGGCCACAAAGATGGTCAGAGGGCTGGAGCACCTCCCATACGAGGACAGGCTGAGAGAGTTGGGGTTGTTCAGCCTGGAGAAGAGAAGGCTCCAGAGAGACCTTAGAACACCTTCCAGTGCTGAAAGGGGGATACAGGAGAGATGGGAGGGACTCTTGATCAGGGGTGGAATGATAGGACAAGGGGTAACGGTTTTAAGCTGAAAGAGGGTAGATTTAGACTGGATATTAGGAGAAAGTTTTTTTTTCCTGTGAGGGTGGTGAGGCAGTGGCCCAGGTTGCCCAGAGAAGCTGTGGATGCCCCATCCCTGGAGAGGTTCAAGGCCAGGCTGGATGAGGCTTTGAGCAACCTGGGCTAGTGGAAGTTGTCCCTGCCCATGGCAGGGGAGTTGGAACTTGATGATCTTTAAGGTTCTTCCAACCCAAACCATTCTATGATTCTATGATCTATTGATTTACGGGTTTGTGCATTAGCTCCTTTTAATATTGGGGGACTTACCAATGGAAACAGAAGAAAATATTGTCTTACTCCATACAGCAGATGAAGTAAATTTTTGTGCCCTCCAGCTATGGTGTATGTCATATAAATTTCTTCCACAGGGTCATAACAAGTGTGTTTGTTATGTGACCTCTTTCTGCTTAGGAAGGAAATTCTGCCATCAGACTTTTAACTTGACTTCAATAGACTTCAGTAGGAACAGCGTGTTCCTATCCAAAGCAAAATTCAACCCTCACAATTTGTGCTGTTTCTTTCTACTTTTTGGAGACAGCATTGATGCTGTCAATGTAAGAAAAAAAATTTAGAAAGATTAAATGTAAGAACAGTGCCAAGCTTTGCCAGAAAATTTAGCAGATTATAGTATGCAACAGCTTGGACTGGGTACGTGTTAGAACTGCGAACAGGAGTCACTACAAAATGAAAAGCAGAGAGAGAGTTATCTGGGGAGGTGGAAGAAGCTAGACTAGTGGGTTTAATAAAAATATTGTGCAAAATGTGTGTTGTAGTGAGCTCTGTGCCACCACGGCAAGACTGCTTCTGGTAGTTGAGCTAAATTTCTTCACGAAAACTTTCCTACATCAGCATTTCACCATGTACTGAATACCACATGCAGAGGTAGCACTCCTTCATCCTGGGAGTTCAATTGTGACATCTGATGGAAATTAATATTCCTAGAAAGGTTAAATAGCCCCTTGCTTTTGTATATTAAATGTCCTCTAGGGTGAGAAGTGCAGAGACTTAGATTCCCTAACTTTACAGTAATTGCCTTTAAAGAGAAAGTATTTAGTCTGTTACTCAAATCAAACAACTTAGCTATAGCAAGTGAGACATAAAGCACCATTGTGGCTTTCATGTTCATGATTCTGTGATTCACTTGGTTCTTGCTCCTTTTCATTGCAGAGATAAACAAGTATGTTCAATGTCCTTTTATTAACTACCCACTCCAAGAAAGAGTGAAAAGGTTCTTTGCAGGTGAAGGCTAAATTCATCATCAGTGCTGTTCTTGCAGGGAAAGATCCTTAAAAAGAAAATACAGTATTTTATGTTAGTGCTGTCTTTTTTTCCGGCACAGTTCTGGAAAACAACAGGCATAACTCATCCATCAGCTGTTTCAAGAGCTGCCAAAATTATATGGCTGCTGTGCTTCTCAAAGTGCTGCTGTTAGAGGCTTCTGCTCAGGAAATTTTCATCAGCGGTGCAAATATGGACTGATTAAGGAAAACTCTTTCCAGAAGAAGGAAAGAGCAGAGAGAGAGTAAAGAAGACAAGTACAGTCTTGGAAGGAAGAGAACAAACAAGGGCAGGCCATTAGGAGTACACAGTCATTACCCACTTGTTTTTAGGATGCGGACAGAGATGATGCAAATAACAATGCCATTTAGGTATCCTTCCTGGGCTAAGGATGATGAAGTCCCAGCAGTATCACAGTAGAACACAGAATCCCAAGATCTGGCAGGAATAGCTGCAACAGTGCTGGTATTTACCTCTGCCCCAGCAGACTAGCCTTTGGCTACTGCTGCAGCACAGGCGTCCACCATGTGGAAACACATCGAACCATGTAACTTGTCCTAAGAGCCAGAGAACAGGCCTTGGTCAACCTTTACTGTGTAAAGGCACAGTTGTCTTTTTTTTCATAATAGTTAGAAACCCGCTATGGTTGGTTCTACTGTGTTGCATCTCATGCTGTTTTTGCGTCAAATACAATCTTAACATAATCCTTCAATGTGTCAGTTCATAATTTTGTTGAGATTTCTTTTTTTTTCCTTGTAAATTTTACAACTTGTTTGCAGCAGTCCTAGTCAATGTTTTGTTACCCTTAACAACAGCTCAAAAACTTATTTTCCAAATTTCCTAGCGTTTTCTTTCCCTCTAGCTCAGAGAAGCCCAGGTGATGTTCTGTAAAGCAGAGCGACCATTTGGCAAGAGCAGTAAAAACAAGAGTTGGCAACCAACTGCCAGCAACAGAAGGGACTTTTTCATTAAACATTGTCAATATATTCATAAATTGCCAAGACAAAAAGAGTGGGGGAAAGTGCAGTCAGAGCTGTAATGCCCTGGAGAATAACAGTTTGATTGTTATTTACATGACAAGAAGGATGTGGCTGGAGCTTTGTTACAGAGCCTCTCAAGTTCATTGCTTTCTCCCTCAGATCTCACTTACTTTTACTTGTTGTTATAGACATTCACATACCAACAATCTGATAGTAAGCATGTAGTTCTCTCAGACAGCAACTGCTGTAACATTTTGTTGATACTCCCTCATAGTAAAGAATTTGCTCATTTAAAAAAAAATCAACTTGGTTTCAAAGTGTGCTATAACAAGCCTATCAGCTTGTATGCTCGGTGGATTATATAGTATGCCAGATACAGAATATTGCTACATGCAGATATCAAACCTCAGGCTACATTTTAATCAGAACCAAATACCATAACACCAATTGCATGGGAGGAGAGAAAAATATCAATTTTCAAGATAAAATAGCTCATTCTTCTCATTGATGTCTTTTGCTTCAGGCTTATAAACCGACACTGATGTCAGTGCAGTCACTAAATTACCAAGTGAGAGAAAACTTCAAAACTCAGCAAGAGGCCCTTAGGAAAGGGATATAATTGCCAAATTAAAACCTCCACTCCCGCTCTTTCAGACACAAAGACAGCAGAATGCTTCAGCTCACTAGTCAAAATGCTTCCAAAGAAGAAGTACTAAAAAAAAAAAAAAAAAAAAAAAAAAAAAAAAAAATCAAAATACAGTAATATTAGCTTCTAATATCTATTTCTATATCCACTCAAAGAAGGTACTTATGATCTTTTTTCCCTATGAAGGAGTTGGAACAATAGTTTTAATTAGTCTGTCCTTTAACTACAACAGAATAACATTTTTCTAGCATTTAAAAAAAAAAAAAAAAAAAAACACAGCCCATCTAAAATTACAGCTTGTCCAGAAAGAAATAATCTGAGACTACTGAACTGCAGCAAAAAAAGTCCAGAGTGGGTGTTAAAATCAAAACAGGAGAGGCAGTTCCACTCCTAAAGCATGAGAATGTACAGTCCAGAGATGATAGAGCCTGTCCTTTCTGGGGGAGAAATCCTCAATAGTGCTCAGTTTCAATACCATTTTATGTCATTCTTATTTCATTTTTTTCACCTCTGTAATTTAAGCTGTAACAACTGGCTCTAAGGAGCTGCAAGGCACACCAGAAGGTTAACTCTTCAAAAAAGAAAAAATCCAACTCCTCTGATAAAAAGGAGAGGCCAAATAAATGAAAATTTTGGCAGATGTGTGAAGAATAGAGCAAATTCATCTTTGGTGTAACAATAGTCTACTTCACTAACATAACCACAGGAAATAATATGAATCATTATTTTAAATATAATGAGTAAAATGTGTTCTTATTTCACAGAATTACAATTGATTCCACAGCACTTGAGATACTGGGGCTGGGAAGGGAAGTCCTGCATTCTTGATTTCATGGTAATATATATCACTTTCACTAAAGATGAATGCAATCATGTTTTATGTTTTGAAGATATATTTAGGAATGAACATAGGCACTGGAATGCAAGCCCAAGTGAATATCCCCAAATTGTCACACCACATATTGGAAAAGCACTGATCTGGACCCAAAACAAAACTTCACAGCAGCTCACTTCCCTGGGAGAAGCCAATATGCCATTCCCGCACGCCCCCTTCCCTTCCTCAGGCAGAGATACTCTGGAGGCAAACAAAAGCCACAGCTGCAAATGCAAGGTAATTGCAAACATAGTGAGACATGTTCTTGTTCACAGACAAGCTGGATCTAAAAAGCTTGGGTCCTGCAATGTGGTCAGCAACATTGATGTTTACAGGAATGAACTTCAGTGCATTGTAATAGTGCTATAAAAACGGTTAAAAAATAAATTAAAAAATAAATAAATAAAAGGAAGGTAAACCACAAGTGTAAACCAGCATTTTATCTAATCAGCTGCTAATTTTGCTGCTCAGACAGGGTTAATCAGACATATATAGAACTATTTCTTGGCACTTTTGGAAAGCTTCTCCAGTGACGATTCCAAGACTATGAAAGGTTTCAATTTTTCAGAGTTTATATTGGCCTAAAGTGTACTGAATTTTATTTTATCACACCCTGTGGGACATATTCACTCAAAGTCTCTTTTAAGACAGCTTAGAGCAAATCTAGCAATCCAGTCTGCCTCTCATCTATGAACCCTGAAACAAAGATTAATAAAGAATTAAGCATTGAAGGAGAAAGAAAACCTCAGAATAAGTATGTTTTGAAAACAGCAGAAGTATTTCTTTTGCACATGCTATGTAGGGAGTCTTCTGGTCAGGATTAGACAGCTAGGAGCATTGCTAATTCCAAGAAATACTGTATGTATTAAAACAATCGAGCTGCGTCAGGAAAACCCAGCCAGACCAGCATTACCAAGGGCCAGTGTCAAAATCATGAAGTACAATAGATGAAGAGCTTGGCAGGTGGGAAACTTCTGCTGTTGGGAAGATGCAATGAGCCATGCCAAGGCTCCCCACGCCCCATCCCAGCCACTTTCTCAGACAAGTTTTGCACTGAGCTGCATGTCTCTATGGTTAAACTGCTCATAGTGGCTTAACACTAGCTTTGGTCTCTCTTTGTAATGAGGAAAAGTCAAGCAGATGTCAGTGGCACTAGAGCAATCAAAGCAAGAGACCCATCGGACCAGCCCAAAGCTGTATGCTCGGTCACTCCAGCACCCCATCGCTTGCCACGTACATTGTCTGAACAATGAAAGAGCTCTCCTGTACTCAGAAATAAATGGAACCACAAAAGGCATGATGTTGGGCCAGATCGCCACTTCTGATGAAAGTAACACAACCGCTCAATAGGGCAGCTTTAAAATGATTGTAGATCATCACTTTTGTATTCATGGTGAATGAATACATCTCTAAAGCAAAGTATAAAGAACTGATATTCAATATCTCAATTTCACACTAGAGGCCAAGGTTACGTATGTCTTTTGCAATAAATTTAGGCATTTTTAATTAATTAATAATTTTTAATTACTGCTTTTTTACACATGCTTCTATTTTTAGATTAACCTCCATTAAATTAAGCAAGTATACTACTGGGAAGAAGGTGAAGAATTATCATGATTCCACATTTTCTACACACAGATGTAAAGCCAACTGTGTAAAAGCCCTATAGGAAAATACTGAATATATTTTGCCCTATAACCAAATCCCAAATATAACTCCTCAGAAATCTGTTTAAAGCATTTTCTTCTGTATATTGTTGAGTCACTTGAGGTTTACTTGTTTTAGTGAACTGCTTAACTGAGCATTTACCCCAACACAGTAATTGGATTAAGTCAGCTACAGAGTCAATTTCATTCCCTGTTACTATAGAAAGTTGTAAAAAGTTTACAGAGTACTGCTCTGGCATTGCTGTGTGAAAAGACTTAGATGCATTGCCTGCACAACTAACATGATTGAAGCAGGTGAATTGTGGGATGCTAGGGAGATAACAGATCGATCATCTCATCTATGTCACTTCTTCCCCATGGCCAGTGGAAAACACGTGGCACAGAAGAGTGAAGACTTTTGTAGATGCCTGTCTGCTGTAACATCCATCACTCTGAACTGCACATATTCCCAATACACCATGGGAAGGGCAGTCTAATCAATGCCAGGGGCCCTTCCTCACTAAGCAGTAACAGTGGGATGACAGGAGGGCAAGGTCATTTCCTCATCCTTAGTCCTGAGCACACCCCAACCTCAGCCCCAACACCCGGTGCTTCACACTAGCAAATTTGAAGAAAGAAGCATATACTCTAGGGGTTTATGAAATATACCCCCTAATGGACACCTAGACCTTAACAATACTCTAGCTCAGCAACTTGCCACGGACTAGCAGTAGGACTAGCAAGGACTAGCAGAGCTTGCACTGACTGCACAATAGACTATATGCAGTGTTGTAACCTGTACAACATCCTTTAAGAACCAGATTCAGTCCAAGAGGGCATGGCCTTTGTAAAAATTCTTTACTCTTGATACACTTTCAGGCAAAAAGTAAACCCCACTAAATCACTTCCCTTGCATTAAGCAATACAATACCATTTCATTGTCATAAATGTTTCTTCAGGGCTGCTCTGAGCACCTCATCTCTGAACAGTTTCCCTTCTTGAATTGCAGCATAAAGTATGCTGGACCGGCTGCCTACTTTGCAGATCATTCTCTGAAACTGCAGGGATCATGTTGTACAGGTGCAATGGGTGATATTTGCTCATGAAGAAAGACTGCACAGTCAAGTTCAAGAATTGGAATTCAAAACTTCAAACAGGTTTGAGCTGGTGTTGACAACCAGGTGGAGAGAAATCAATGACGGAAAATCTGCAGCCGTGGAGAGCGTGATCCATACAGGCAGAGATGAAAGCTGTCATTATCCTTCAGGTTTAGCAGACTGATGGAGATGCTGATCTTCAGCCTGGCACAGTTATCCATATTCAGCTCCTTGCAGTACTATAAAGACATTTTCCTAGCAAGAATAAGTGAAATGAAGCCCTTTGCCTTTCTAAAGCCTCTAGTAACAGATATGAAAGAGAAAATTCACCTTTTAAACTTTAAAAGTTATGTCAGAAGCCCAGACCAGCACCAGACTTTCTGAAACGTGAATTGTTCCACAACGAGAAAGAGGGTCTTTCACGAATGCATCCCATCTCCAGCTTTGCTGTGTTTCAGCTGCTGCGGAGACACTGTGGGATTTTATACACTTTTTAAAACACTTCTCTGAGGTTATAGTCATGGCTCTCCTGCATGCCTGGAACATGTAGCAGTTATGGAACAGAGTCGTCTTCCCAGATTCCTGAGACTGAAATGTCTAATAACGGTCTTTGGTGTTTTATATTCTTAAGTTCTTCCTGGAACCCCACAGCCACCCTTTGGGCTCAAACAACATTTTCTGCACTTGGAATCAGGGACTCTGGCTGCTAGACATGGACTCCATCACCAAAACAACTTAAAATGCATAAGAAAATAGACGTAGATTGTTTCCCCTTGTCTTCAACGATATGACAGTCAGAGGAAACAAGCCCCTCTGGGCTTAGGGAGTAAGAACAGCCACTATACAGAAAGATGACAAGACAAGTGGACTTCTGTTAAATAGAAAGCCTGTTATTCAACATTACAGGGCTGCATTTGTTTCCTTTCAATGTATAACAACCCGAATAAAGTTCTGTGTGAACACGTATCAGCTTCTATATATCATTACAGTGGTCTTCATATCTAGTGTTTTTTCAACAAGACACCTCATTTTTATCCTTTTTGAAAATCATGAGTTACCACATGAAAAATATTTGTTCTTTCTATATCCAGCTGTCTCCCAGAAAAGAAAAAAAAAAAAAAAAAAAAAAAAAAAAAAAAAAAAAACCCTTAAGATATTCTTCTCAAAGAGAACCCTTTTTACTGAAGTTCTATTACTGTTTTGGAAAATGCTTGTTTTTAACAACTTGTCCTGTGCAAATATCTTCCTGTGCAAACTAGGAATTGTCTAGATCCCCCAGAATACTGGTAGGTAGCTCACAACCACTACAAAACACTTCAAGTAGTAGACTGGCTTCTGTGCAAGAAATTTTTGTCTTCTAGGCTGTAAGTATCAGTGCAGCATTCCCAGGAACAGTGATGGCAGAATATTATGGGTGTTCCCGCCCTTTGTCACGAAGGAGTGGAAGTATTTGAGATGTTGCCTTCTGTTATTCAAGAGGAAAGTAGCTGGAGGGAAAAAGCTCAGACACTGTGAAGGCAGGGATGCAAGAAGTTGAGTAAGCACAGACAGAAAATGTAATCCTGTTACTGCTGCGGTGTTTTCTGAAAGGATTTGGTGAGCTTGACTCCACCTTAATTCACAGTTCCTGTCCCTGCACTGGGAACTCAGCATAGTACTAATTTTTCTCACCTAGCATGCAGAATGAGAAAATTCAGGAAGGTCCCAGAGCTGGATGTTGTTTCCACAACCCTCAGGTCTACCTCGCACATGTCAAATCATGGAGCCCGGCTCACTTCCCCCATTGACTCTGGGCTAAATGTGCCCTGGATGAGATGACAACTTACAAGCATTCTCCATCCAAGTCTTCTTGCACCAGTGAGAGGAAACTTAAAACTATACCTAAAACAATTAAAAACATTAAGTATATAAAATACTTATATATCAATTTGTTATATACCTTCAAGACTAAAAGCTACAGTAAAAATGAGCCTCAAAACTTGAGTCCTATTGTATTTATAATGTGAACTATACAAGTTTCAGAGCTCAGAAGCATCCCCACTGCAGCTCCATTAAGAGGGGAAAGATCTATCCTGTCTAGTCAAGTCAAGGTTTAGCTAAGGTTATCAATAACTGTTCTATCACTCACTTCTTGCATGGAAAGGGAAAGATAATAATATGCAACATTAATTATTTTTACTGATATCGTCCTCAACACTTAGCTAAGGTCTCCCAGGCAGAGCATGCTTTTTTAATTATATGTCTGTTCAGGAAAAGCAGGAAGCAATGAAAATAAGTAGAGGTCTAGAAAACATGACCTGCAAGGAAGGAATGAAGAAAACAGAAGTTGTTCAGTCTAGAGGAGACTGATGGAGGAGATGGTAACAGTCTTCAGATATAAAGCAGACAAATAGGAAGAGGAAAAGAAACAGAGTTTCTCTATTTTATGAAGTACAAGACAAGAAGTAATGTATTTGAAGTACAGCAAAGGAGGTTGAGCGGGATAAAACCCTCAAGTTATAACCGTCCTTCCTCCACTTGGAGAAGGAGACTTAAAAATTTCTAGAGCTGTGCCTACACTACTAAGTAAAACAGGGTTCAGAAATACTCCCAGACACTGGAACTTCATCACTGGCACTGTGAAACCACCAAACCAGGGCACCTGGCATGCTTCTGTCCTGTGACAGCCGAGATGCTCACAAACCACTCTAGGAGGCAGCGTTCATGAGATGGCTTGTCCCAAAGGCCATTCCCATGCAGATCCCCAAAAAGCAGTTTGTTCGAGGACTTTTCCATTCCACTTATTCTCAAAGCCCAGAAAAGTTCCTGAGCACAATCAAAGCACTTTTGCTGGCACTGTAGCCCTATGTTCTCTATTTCAATTAATACTGTGGCTAGGGGAGTGGTGTGTTTTCAAGATGTTATAATAATATAGCACTTTCATTTCACAAAGTGGTCTCCTCTTGAACTAACTAAGAAGAAAGGATCACACATGCATATGTACCTGTTGCGTGCAATGGGTGATCACATAGGGAATACAGTTAAGGAAAAACAATGACTGAACTGGTTTAAGTATATATTCCTTATAATGCTGTTACATTTTGGCATCATTCATGTGTGAATTCTGCACTTCTTTAGTTACGTGTGGTACTGATTGGTTGCTTTTCAGAAAAAAAAGTAGGTCTAGGTGACCCATAGGTCTATTCAAAAGGAGGCTTGTAGCAAGCCGAAGTCACCTTTTTACATTGTTTAGCTAGACCTCTGAGCATGTGTACCGTACAGAACTCATCTGAATTCTCTTGTTGATCATGATTTTGCAAGCTGCTTTTTCCTTTCCCCCTAATGATCTTTTCTTCCGCAGCTATCTGAGAGGCAGTAGCTGTCTCTGCAACATAAGAGCCTCAAATGATGAAGGACACCACAAGAGACACAACTTCACCGCTGTCTCTGGATTCTGGCCCTGCAGCTGTGCTGAGGGTGCAGGTGCAAGGAGAAGAGGCACACGCAGCTTACCTTGAAGCCAGGAGAAGAACTGCCAGCCAAGAAGAAAAAGAAATCCCTCCCTGCCTCCAAACTTCAGTGCCTTTTGATTTCTGCAGCACACCTGCATTCTTTCAAATATGGGCTGTGTGACTCCTAAACAAAAGCAGACAAAACCAATAAGCAGAAAACAGTTATTGCTTGCTAGTAGGTGAAAAAAAGTCATTCACTGCTGTTTGTTTTTACTTATTATTTCAACTTATTTTATATTTTTTTTCATTTTTATTTCATTAGCAAACGCACAAAAAGAACATCTGCTTGGAGAAAGAGTTGATCATAAACAAAACTTTGAGTACCACTTCTTGTTCAGGATTTACACTAAAATTGCCCTACTTCAAAGCCGTTTATCAGGAAACCATGGTCCTAAATCACATGGCTTTTCCTGATACACTTCATTAGAAGAAGACACAAAAATGTATAGCTGACCAGACACAGAAAAAACCTTTTTCTCATCTAATAACATTATTATTTTGAATGTTTTTATCTTCTTTATTCAGGGAGGAAAGGTAGAATTTCATAGGCAGAAAAAAAAGCTGAACAAAATCTATTTTCCAGGTAAGGAGAAACATATGTATTGTTCACCAATCTTTTAACTTCAGACATACTTCCCCCTTATGTTACATTTCTAAACAAAAACTGTGACCTAAAAATACAGTTTTGAGTCTCAAAACGGAATGTCTCATCAATTTTAAATTTTGTCTTCCCCAAAAACATTTCACGCAGTGGGATTCATCTAAGTTGAACTGTTCCCAACAGAAGACCTTGGTTTCCATATGTCAATGAAGTTTCCTAAATCTACTGCTGCTTTATTGCAGGAGTAGACAACACTCCACCCTACTTGTTAATGCAGTCTAAGGAACAGGTCAGGCTCTACCCCATCCTAATCCTGCTGCAGCATTTGTGAACCATCTGCACAGAGAGGAAGCAGGACGAACGAACACAGCTGTCAAGAGAATTTGTGTTTCCCTCTCCTTACTCTCACCATATGCATCCCAAATTGCAAAATAGTCTGTTGAATCTACAAGACACATTGTACCTTGCTTGTATTGTCCTCTCTGGAGCAGGGATGCTGAGTGAGATGTGGCCATCAGGGTTAGAATGACTGTTGAATAGTTAAAAATTACTAAATAGAGGGAGGAATGTATTTTACACTCATACAAATTCCAATAAAGTGTTATTTCAACAAATTCTAAGCAACTTGGATGGATAAGGATTATTCATCATACCCTAAGAAGGACAGGGTTTGATAGGCAGTGTACAATACATACGCAAAGATTTTCTCTCCTTATTTTAACAATATTCTCATTGTCAATGACAGATCTTCCATAATTTCCCATAGGAAAAGATAAACACCATGATCTGGAGAGAAACATCACAATTAGGTTCAGACAGAAATTTTCCAACCTCATTTTTTTCTGTTAGAAAAATGCCAATTCCACGAAATCAACAAGGTCCCACAATACATTTTGACTTCATCAAATACTTAGAAGGAAACCAGCTGTCTGGTTCACTGCCAGTTTGCCTGCTTGCCCAGCAGCCCACCCTGCAGCCAGCCATGGAGCCAGGACCTAAGAGGCAGAAGCCACGGCGGTCAGGACTTCTCTACTCTGCTCATGAGGCACTGAGACTTGGGACATTTGCAGCCTAATCTCCTGTTTGCACAGCAAAAAAGGATCTAGATGCCTGGGGCCAGGGCTGAGGATCTTTGTGCTGGAGGTCCAGCATCAATTTAGTTTTGAAAACATGTGTAAGGAAATGTTCCATCCATGAGACATTTAAAAAGTTTGTTCCAACATAGAGTTAATTGGGTTTTTTTGGGTTTTTTTTGGTTTTGTTTTTTTTTTAATTTCCCACAGAGCAGAGGCTTTAAATGCCATCTGACACCACATTACAGCAAGTCACTCCCAGATACAGTCATCCCTGATTTTGGCTTGGGGGAGGAGCATACATTAGAATTATAAGAGGCAAATTATATCACATTTATTAAAGACTGAAAGTGTCCCGTGAAACACAGCAGAGGGCTAGGGGAAAATACACAAGGACCTGTAAAGTCAAAGTCTAACTTTGGAGTAGGACTCCTCATTAATACATACTGAGTGAACAAAGACGATATACCCCGCTGAAGACAGTATGGGGGAAAAAAAAAAAGGAAGAGTTATTCAGAATTGTTCAAGAAATAAGCCTTAGAGAGAGCACCACCTTGGTCAAAGAACAGAAGTGAATTATTAGCAACATAAAAGTCAGCCAGGAGAACGTCTCTCGGCCAAGACTGTGATCTTTTGAGCTGTGCTTCAGGATCTTCAAAGAGGGATCCTGAGCAAAGGCTCTAATGAAATCTGAGCAAGTGTAAATCTTTTATCAGAGAGTCTAGAGTCACTCAGAAGTAACAGGAGGCAGAAATACATGCAGTAAATAAGGTGGTAATTAACAAAGAGTAAATGGAGTTCACCACTGGGAAGTGGTTGTCACATTACCTGGAGCAGACTTTAAATTATACACGTGCTGCTAAACAGGAGTAGTAATCAAGGCTTCTGTATGCCCTACAGGGCATCAGGAAAGCCTTTTGCCCCTACAACTTGGACTCAGGGATGCCTATAATCTTTAATATTCTTTTGTTAAAAAAAAAAATAATAATTCTGCAGCTTTCCAAGCTTCATAACAGAAAGGACTCATCGCTCAGCAATGCTCATCATCAAGCAACACTGCTGGGAAATCCAGCATGTTATTAATGGATCTTCCCAGCCTACAAAATCTTCAGTGAGCCATCTCAGCTGCAAAGATCAGTATTACAGATTAATGTGGCTAAAGGCTCCTCTTTCAAAAGGCTAAAGCCAAGGTGACTGAGTGCAACACTTACTCAGAAACTGTTAAAGATATAATCAAACATATCTGTACTGAATAAACCATTGACAGACTCAGAGAACAAATTGCCTCAAATCTGAGGCCACAACAAAGGCAGAGTCCAGAAATTACTGTGTTGAAAATAAAGTCTGTGAATTAATCATGTAAGCATACTAAAACATTAATAGTTTTGAACACTGAAGGTGAAAGAACATTTGTTCACCAAAGGTCACTCTTCCAGCTCAGGGGGGAATTTTAAAGAGCACATGTTGGAAAATTTGCCTCAGTTTTTGTGTCATTTCACCCCCAGGCATCGTTTGCAGTGTAAAGCAATTAGTCTGGTAGCCAATGAGCATCCTGGTGTTGAAACTCTTCAGGAAAAGTCAGCATCACTTAAAGTAACAATACCTCACTGCTGGACTCTTATTCTCATGAATAAGTATTTACTCTTTATTAAAAAAAAAAATAAATTTCCAGGCTAGAAACTGAATGAGCCAGATTGATATAAAAACTACAGATCCACTGCCAGCAGAAGAAAGGCAACTGCAACTGTGAACCTTGAAGCCATCACCTTTGGAAAAAGGGGAAAGTTAATGACAATATTGTTTTAATGGGTGGAGACCAGTGTGAGTGCATGTTTGGAAAAGAAGCCACTGAACAACTTTTCTGAAACAAACACTCAATGTGAACAGGGGCATCCTATGCCCAGTTATGATTTTACAAGGATTTCTGTAAAGGAAACATGATCGGAGGGGCTGTGACAAAGAACGCGGTGAAATAATTGAAGAGCAAGTCTGATTGCCATTCATCCATATTTTATTATTTCCTTAACTGTCAGTTAATATAGTTTTTTCTCATTTAGTTTTATATAATGGAGGCAATAGTAATCTCCTTGGAATTTAGTGCCTCTCCAATGTTTATCACACCATTCATCATCTGGATTTCCAGCTTGCAGAGATGTATAATATGAAGCACAACTGTTAAATCATGTCACTCTGCTGGCAAGAAATACCATCTATCGTATGCAAAAGAAGTTCAGTGGCTGATTTATTCAAAGGGTTAGATTAGTTACTTAATGTGACCGAAAAGGCAAAAAAAGATTTTGACTATGATAAGGCACACTGCATGAATGTTTCTAATGTGAATGCATAGTAGACTCTTACTGAAAGTTGTATTTGTAACCAACATGCTGTACTACAAATATATGCCCCATAAACTTTTTTTTTGTGCCACGATAGTGATTTGAATCATCCTTAAGCCATCCTAAATACACAGTTTCTGATTCCCCTTTTGCAGAAGCAGCTTTCTTACGAAAAAGTCTCCTGAGGATCCACTAAAATAATGCACACTGAGAGCACAGGTAGCCCATGCTGAGTTTTGCACACTCCCAACTTCTGGAAGACTCCTTGAAGATTTCCCTGAAGGAGCTGGATGTGCATACTGTATGAACATGAATATATGCAGATTACTTACATACATGAACATAAGAAATAATATAAAGACTATCAGAAGTCCTCTAGTGCTCTCATCATACACAATATTGAATACTTAGTGCTATACAGAAACTCATCTGTGTAAAAGAACACCTTCCCCTATTCCCCATGGGGAACCATCAGTGGATGCAAGCACATCTTAGATATTTTGTGGGACTGGCACACTACTAGAAGATGAAAATACAAATTTTCGTCCTCATATTACAAGGGTCTGACAGGTGCCCTATTGTTTTGCCTGATAACTAGTTATGGACTCTAATGGTTAGAGACCACATACTAACTTAGGCTGCCTTAGAGCAGGATTTGCAACACTAAGTGATAAAATAAGACTCCAAATCTGAAACTGAAGGTTCCCAAAACACACAATCCCAAGAAGAAGAAAGGAAGAAAACATGAACAATGACCTAAACATTCATTGGTGGTGTGGAGGGAGGTGAGGAAGAAAGAAGGACCTGAAGAAGTTCACAAACTCCATTTTCCACCACCAGTAAAGTGTCACATCAGCTCCAAAAACTCGACCAGCCTTCACATGTCCTTATGGTCAAACTCTCCTTCTGCCTGCCTGCCGCATGCGGTGTATGAAAGCAATGCCAGGTCAACACTGGAAGACATCAAAAACCAGGAAATATAAAACTGAGATATAAATTGTGTGGTGTGGAAACAGGATTGCCTTGGAGCTGGGCCAAGGGAGCAGGGACAGCAGGGCTGGGGAGCCTCAGCAGAGACTGCTGGGGAAGTTGTCTGGGCCTGGGGCTCCGTGTGGACTAAGGTTTTATTTCAAGACTTCATTATAATAGCCCAAAGGTTGACAAAAAAGATGCAACAGCGCAGCTGACCGTGGAGTTGGCAAGACCACAGGCCACTAGTAGCTGAGACTGTGTGAACGACAGCATGCAACAAATTATTATCAGGATCCTTCGAAGGCTGAAGTTTGTTTGTGTGCTTATTTTCAAAGCACCTTCTACCAAACGAAGAGCTCTAGCACCAAATAGGCTACTTCATGCACTTGAGTTTTGATTGTTTCAAGTTGTTCACAGGGTGAAGTGAATTACTGATGTGAAACCCTTAGTCAGAACCCATCTTCCCTAAGCTGACTACACAAATTTCCACTATGTGATCTGGTGGAGGAGCTGAAAAACGTATCCAAATTTCTGCACAGCAGGTAACATTTGGTGCCACAAGACAAAGAGTGAGCCTGGTTTAGAGAATGACAAGAAAAAAGTAGTCTGTGGTAACTGCTAAGTAATAAAAATGTCAAGATGTTGGAAAATAGACCATGTCTGCAATTTCTCTCACCATACCCATTAGCTACTAAACCTTACAATGTTTCACAGCACAACCACAATTCCCATTTTATTATAACAAAGGGTATAGTAGGGATTACAAAAATTTAGGAACCACATGGCACACTTTACCTAACGGCAGACATATTTGAACTCCAGATCTACCATTTTTACTCTCATAGTTATCAAGTAGTCACCTCTGTAACAAGACACTTCATGGTAGCTGCAAAAAGCAGCTAAGGTGGAAAAATTATACGATCAGGAAATGGGGAATAATCACTGAGGCAGCAGAAGAAACCAGAAGTTAATATGCTAAAAAAAAAAAAAAAAAAAAAAAAAAAAAAAAGTACCATACACAACTATTTGATGCTAGCATTCTCTATGCCAGAAGGAGCAGAACAGGATAATTGTATTAATTTGAAGCAAAGAAGATGTGGTTGAAGCATTGGGTGCATTTTTCTCACAACATAGCCAGGGCAGCAATGCATGTCTAGAGAGATTATGCAAGCCTCATTACCAGGCTTGAGGAGATCAGTGCAGGCTGCTGCCTCTGAGCAGAACTGACTAAGGGACATCTTCAGTTCTCTTCTAACCATGCATTTCTCTGACCAAAGAGCAGTGAAGACAAGAAGTTTAGTTTTACGTTGGTGGGGCTTGTGCCATGAAACTTGTGCCAACCAGTTCAGCTGGTCATATTTTGTCCCTTTCTGTTAAGATTCAGTAGCTCTTGAGAAATCACAGGACACAGAGTACCCCCATCAGCTAATTCTACTGTGCCCACTGATATCCCCATGTCTGTGCAAGGTATAGTGTCATGCGCCTTAACAACATACTGCCAACAGGAAGACAACTGTATAACCCTCATTTTCCCATCGGTCCTTCACACCTCTGCCTGTGATGCTTTCAGCACGACCCATGCACAGCAGACAGCAGTCACCTCCTACTTACCTGGTGAAATGGCAGAGCAGCCGTAACAAGAGATCTCTCAGGTAACACGTATACATGCACACAAGGCAGGAACAATGTGACGGGCTTTATCACAGCAACAACCATTAGTTTTCTCCCACCACTTGGCCAGTCTTCTCTTTACAAGACACTAAGCTATCAGGCTTGGACATCATCCATTAGCTACTGCCTATCCTTGGAAGCAGGCATGAGGTGTCCAAGGTATGCACCTTAATTCTTTGCTATGAACTAAAGGCTTGGAATGAGCTTTCTCAGATTTATGAAAAGGACAATGGTCATTTTGACATTTAATGTATAAATGCAAAAAAACCAAACAGAACAATAATCACACAAAACCACAAAACCTCTTTTATACTTATTCTCTTATATTTGCACACCTACATTCATTTTCTAAAACAAATCTAAACTAAACATTTCCGAGGTATTTTTTATTAAAAGCAAAATCAAAGTTGCAAGAGGCAATGGTGCAAAAGAGAAGCAGGGTAGCTAACAGTTGTGTAAATTATGGTTTAGGAGTAGAAAGATGAACAACAAGAACAATACATTTTCAAAAAAGAAAGTGCAAAAACCATGCAAGGAGCAGCATCTATAAGTTTCCTTTGCCAATCTATGAATTGTTAACATTGGCAGTGAGGAACAGACTCGCTGCAAATTGGATTCCAACCAAGCACAACAGTAAGCAGGGTTTCAGTCAAACCCTACATGCTAATAATGCTGAATAAAATACTGAGAGAGATGTACAAGTATAATCTATCATCATGTAAGCTCCTTTTTTTTTTCCTTTTTTTTCTTCCTTCTTTTTTTTCTTTTTTTTTCAGGTGAATTTAATGTTTATGAATGCTGCCAGATTTATTATTCTAGACTGAAGTTTTCTAGCTTTTCCCCATATAGGACAAAGCATCCACTATTTACTTAATCAGTCTGTAATATCCACCTAGATGACTGGAAAGCATAACACAAAGAGATGGCCCAAAGGCCAAGAAGTCAAAAGCCCTACATTCACTGAAATCATTCTGCTCCTTCTGCATTGCCAATTTGGGAAGAGTTGAAAGAAGTTGTGGTTCATTATTGGAAAAGAAAGTCTACACTTTACAATACCGCAGAGCCAAAACAGGTATTGTAGTTGTATGTATCATCAAAGAGAAAACCAAAACTTTGGGTTTTGGCATATTAGCATGAAGAACAAAAAGCAGAATAAAGCACTGAGATTTTGCCTGCTAATTAATGACCGGAGGAGATAAAAGAGTTGAAATCACACATGTTCACAAGATGATCCTGTCTTCAGAATTAACATTCCTTGACCTGTAAAAATTTAATGTGAAGTTTTGGTCCAGCCATGAAATGAAACAGACTCTTTGTCAATGATACTATCATTTAAAATAAAGTACATCTTACATGGCTCTCCAGATAAGAAAGAAACCAGATGAATGCTGTGAAAGAAAACCCAGGTCAGGATAAAAAGTGATGAAGAAAACAAAAGCACCATGAAGAACAATGGTTCTTGATGGCAAAAGAAATGCACAATCACCATCCTTCTGCACATGGCACACTGCTAGGATCCATGGTCCTTCATGTCCAAACAGAATAGAGCAGCAGAAATGAAAAGGGGGTGTTAATGTTTTGAGTTAAGAAAATGAAACAGTGAGCATCAACATAAACACAAATTATACTTTTTACTGTGAGGAAAGTGAAATGAGCCCCAAAGAGTGCATCAAGAAAATATTGAATATAATAGGAGAAATTAAATCCACACAACCATTGTAGATACAAACCCTTCAATAAAGTAAAATATATTTTCCTAAAACAGGTCTTTATAGATAGGATAATGATAAAATTAATACAAGTACTGAAGGCTAAACATTGATGTAATCATTTGGAAAGGTCAGAAATAGGGAGCAGATGATACTTCAGATATTAAAAAAACAAATGACACAACAATTTCTCAAGCTATTAAAAGACAGAAGACGATACTTCACTAAACTACAGTGCATCTGATGAAAATATGAAAAAGTCAATTTGTTTGTACAGTGTGGTAGAACTACATTATACATTGAGTGATCTCATTTTTAAGGTATTAGATAACTTCCGATATTCATTCAGTCAAATCATTTACATTTACATCCTTACAAACGGTGTGGGCTGGAAATATTTCCCTGGTACACAACATTGTGCAAATCCTCAGCTAGACCTTGAGTTTGAATCACGGATGATGCTGCCGAAAGCAATAGACATGGCTCCACAGCCACGACGCTGTACACCGTGGCAAATCCTACATGCCTGACACATCTTTGCCTTTGTTTGACTCTGCTGTAAACAATCAGAGCATGTAAGCTCATCATTCTCCTAGCTGTAGAGCCTGAAAATTGCAGCAACAGACCATTATTACAATAATTATGAAGATCATTTTGGAAATTATCTTCCTTTTGATACAGAGAGTCTCCCGCTGAGCTTCCAAGAATGCACAATTGCTGAACCTAGAAGGGTAAATCATCTTAAGGAAGAAGTGACAGCTAGTTCTTTGAAAGAAGAGACAGATTGTTTCAGCACACTGCTAATCTTTGTGATTTCGTGTTGCAGCTTTCATTTAAAGCACACTATAAAATAGACACCTGAAAAGTTACAAAAGTAATTATACTTTTTGTAGCTTTGGAATTTTAAAAAATTTGCAGTGATTCAGTAACACACTTCTGCAGTATTCCAGAGAAGAGAAGGCAAACCAGCCTAATTAGGGACAAAATCATTTAAGTGAGGCACTTAAACCCACATTTAGGACTCCAAATAAAAGTGTATGATGGTGACCTCCAAATAACCTCTGACTTAAATACAAACCTTAGTCTCAGCTGTTTTAATAGCTCCATAACTCCAGCACAGCCAAGTTTTCCTCCTGGAGTTTCATGATGATGTTCATTTATTCTGGGGAAATAAGCAAGACATCTACAATGACATCATAATTTTCCCAGTGCAGCGCTCTTTGGAGAGTGTCCTAGCAGCTCCAGCTAGGTGTGAAAATCTAAATGAAACTCTGTCGTTGCTCGTTAGAGAGAAACAGATCTGGTGATTTCAGTCGATATGTTGTTTGTTATGTTTCCCAAAGAATAATCACCAAATGTAAAACCAGCACTAGCAAAGAATAATGGCAAAAGTAAAAGCATGCAGGCTCAGTGCTCCTTGGAGAAGCCACAAAAACTCATGCTGGCAGTGGCAATGCACTGTTGTCTATAAAGCAGATTATTTGTCTTGATAATCAGCATTTGCCAGGTAAATTGAAAACCATGCAGACGACTCTTCCCCTTGAGTAGGTTAGTGGCCAGAATGCTCTTTTTAAAGTTCATCACATTCCATTTGATTTTTAATGCTGAGCTTGATTATAATTACTTATCTCCTAATTCCTTGTCTATTTATTTTTAAAAGTGTTCGATTGACAAACCTGATTAGCCCCTTCCAACATCCAAACACCGGATGTCCCCATACCCTCCACATCAAGGGAAGGAAAATAACAGGTCAGCAAGCTGTTGATGAAGAGGTGCTGGAGGTAGCAGGGTGAAGAGATGCGAAAGCTGAAAGCAAATTCCTGCAGGGACAGCAGGGACAGGGCTGTAATCGTCACCAGGGAATGAAGTACAGTGCACGGGAGCTGCCGTGCAGGAGGGACCTTCTGGCCCAGTCTCCCATACCAGCAGTGTCAACAGCAGATGCTTAGAGAAGCACAAACAGAATCTTTCATTAGTGAATCTTTCTTTTTCATAGAAACTCATTCTTTGGGAACATCCCAAGCTGGAAACTACATCTACTGCACCAAAGAGCATGTTTTTGCAGGATTTTGGCAGTTTTTGAGGTCTCTTATACTCTTTTCAGGCTCTGCACCTCCCAGCAGTGAGGACCATACAGAGATGTCTAAAAAGCGGTCCACAGAAAAATGAGGAGAGATTCCTCCTGCTCTCTACTTTTCCTTCATTAAATCAATTATTTCATAGGTCTCTCTAGTTTCTTTCTTCAAACACACAGATAAAAGCTTCTCTTCAGATTCAGGATTATGTACTTAATTGTGATAGTAATCTGTCCTTTAAGAAGGGGGAAACAGTTTGACCATTTAATGATAACTGTAAAATTAGCTGCCCACTGCACAGTAGTCCAGAGTACTGTTAGAAAAGGCAGGGGCTTCTGCAGAGGCCAGCACCATGCCTATATGAAGCTGTCCCAGCGGGGGCAGAGAAAGCAAGAAAATTGTGAGCCTAAGACCAAGGAAAGAGATGCCCAGTGATTAAAAAAAATGAATGGTCATGCGTAGTCTTGAGAGGGAGCCAAAATCCAGAACTAAAGAATACAGGTTTGGATCTCTGAGCAAATAAAGTATCTGTTTCTATTTGGTTAGGGAGTTAGGATTTGGAGATAAACAGATTACCTGACTGTTGGCGCTCTTGGCAGAAGCAACCTGCAAGTTATCAAATACCAGCTAACCACTTAATTTAAAAGGCACAAATACTTCTGTACCTCACATCTGAAAAAGTAGGATCCAAGTATGACTCTTTCTGGGTGCTGTTGTCAATAAGGAAGAAGGCCAGATTTGAGGAGTATTATTTACATCTTCATAAAGAGCAGGTAAGAAGTCAACATCCTTGCCTAGAAGCCTTTCAAATAAAACTAAACCCATTTCATAAACACCAGTACAAAGCCAACTTCCCCATTCCCAAAATCTAAATTTAAGGATACTTTATTGAGTGAGAAAGGAAGGCAGAAGAATACATTGCGAAAGCCAACAACAAATAAATCAGCAACATCTATCAAGGCAGAATGCCACGCCCCAGAGTATACTCATAATAGTCCTAGCCCTCATCCTACTCCCTCACCTGTGCAGACTACAAGATAATGCCTTCTAGCACTTGTTCAGTCCTCAGTTTCAAACTTCAGCCAGACAGCTTTACTCTGCATGTTATCTCCAAGATGCCAGCACATTACCCCATCCTCAGAGGGAGGACAGAAGCAGGCAGAGCCACAGAGGGGTCACTTGGCCATGGAGGGATGCTTCTGGCAGGGTCCATTCCCTCACCTTGACGGCATGGGTCCAATATTCCTGCACCTCCAAATAGTCCTGCTTTTTAACTTATTCACTTCAAGCTGTTGCAAAGCTTAAAACAAAACCTAAAGACAGCAATCAAGAGTGCCCCCCCACCCTCCATGAGGTTTCTCTTTCCTCTCATTCCACCAAAAGAAATATTGGATTCCCTTTTCTCTAAGTCTTCAGGTTGCTGGAACTACATAAAAACATAATGGTGACAACAAGCATAACAGCAAGCAGGTTTTTGAAAAGTTTTTTACTCTGCATTCGGCATGAACTGAAACTTTTCAAAACATCCATGAAAAGCAAATAATATTTGCCCAGGAAGAGCTAATGCAAAGCCTGGGAGTGGGCACTCATACTGTCTTTTTCTTCTCTGCCCCTGCCTAAGGGCTTGCACGTGTAGAGCTATTTACAGCACTCTACGTTCATACAACCTACAGCAGAGGTAGATAACCAACGCTTCTGAGGCTAAAAGCCTCACTAGGGAAAAATAAAACAGTGCAGTGCTAAGAACAAAACATCTTCCCTCCTCCCACAGTAACCTCCTAAGTAAGTGCCCCATAAGCACATTCCTGGCTTCCCACAACTCATCTTCACGGCCCCAGACCAGGAGTACATCCCCATCCTTCTTTTCTCACTAGTCCTCCCTCCCCCTTCATCCCAGAGCTGGGAGCTACCCTACACATCCATCTCCACAGCATCCCTAATTGTTCACAAAGCTTCTGCTGTCCCACACCCAGGGTGTACCAGCCCATGGCAGGGCAGGGGCAGAGCACCAGCCTGCTGGCAGCAGTAGGTGTGCTGCTAGCTTGGCCCCATAACCCTTCTACCATTATGGGACTGGACAAGCACTTGCTGTTAGCATCACATGCATGCCCCACTGTACAAACTGCAGAAATCAGCCTGTGGTGAAGGTCAGAGAGGCAGCAAGTCTCAAAGGGAGCTGCGGTTTCTCATTGCTCTGCCAGCAACATGTTGCTCTGCAGGGACATGGCCCTGCACACCATACGGCCTTTCAGACCCCATCACTCTGCTCTGCAGATTCAGGCTTCGTTGCAAAACCTCATGGGCAATGTGAGTGGCAGTGACAGAGCTCTTATTTGCATACAGATGTCCACACAGGTGCTCCACCAGGGAGGGGAAAACAGGTTGCAGAGCCAAGTCCCTTGCTGCGCTTGTCCTTGATGCACTTGCACCTTTGACCATCCCACTGTCTTCTTCAACCACCCTCTCTGCAGCCCAGGCTTCATCTCACAGTCTTTTTCTTCAGCAGCTTCTACAATTTCTTTAAAAAAATATTCAGCATGAGATGCAGGGAGTAGTTTCAGTGCTGCTCCAGAGACAAGTTTAAGATGCAGAGATATCACCTTATTTGAACTCCATTTTCTTAATAATGCTTAATCCCATAAACTTTTATTTACATCTTTGGTCAAGCCAAGCTGAAAACTCTTGTTGGCACTACAAACCACTGCTTTCCTGCTCATGTTTTCTCTGTAAACTATTTTGAACACATTTTTTAACACATAGGTGCTTTTTCTCCTTACTATACTTTCCTACTAATACATCTAATGTTTTTCCTCAGATTTCTGATGGTTTCTTTCATTCCTTTTTGTAAATGTTTAAACTTAACTCCACAAGAGACTGTTCCCTTTAAGCAATATATGCCAACATTTCCTGCAGCTGATCAATATTTTTACCACTTACATTTTATATTCTACATCTACATTTTAGCTTTGTCTTTTTTATCCTCTTGTCTTTACCATTTTCCCTGCTGTTGCATGAAAGGAATCTCTCCTTACTTTTAACTTCCTTATACACTGAAAAGAAAAAAATATATTAAGGATACATTCCAGCTACCTCCTGAAACAAAATTTCATTGAATGCCACTGGTAGAACTAGAAAGTGCAGCAGACTCAACAGCAGTTCAACTTCAAATCAGAGGCTTATAAACTGCTCCTCTTGACATCCAACTGAACCTGTTACTCAACATTTTTGGTGACAAAACAGGATTTGATCTTATTTAATCCGAGGAAAAAAGCTATAGGGAAGAGTAATTATGTCAACCACAAAAAAACAGTATTACAATGAAGTCATCTTCTGTTGTTCTTGTGTTTTGTTCTTGTGACTCATTCTCCTGACATTTGAACCAAAAAGGTGCTGACCTGCACCATGAGAATCAACAATTAGAAACAATAACAAACATATTGCAATTCAGGCAAGTACTTAAGAAGGCATACTTTTACTTAAAAGCAAAAGTTCTGCCCATTTCTAATCTCCTTTATAAAAACAAAACAAAACAAAAAAAGCAAACAAACACAGGAAGTAACAGTCTAAGTGTCAGAAAACATGTTCAAATGCTAAGCTGAAATTTACCAAGAAGTCAAAATCAATTAGGTACACAAACATCACTGAACTTATTTTTTTTAAATATTAAGCCAGGAAGAAAACAAGAATCCATTTATGCCATCTGCAAAAAAATTATTACTAAGATATTCCTACCATACTGCTTCCTAGGACAAGTACCTTGTGACATTTAACATGGAGTTATGGTATTGCTAGACAGTATAGGTAACAAAAAATATGGGAAGACAGTGAAAAATTTGAAGGAGAAACCTGAGCTTAGGGAGCACTGCACATACTACAGCACCACAGGTTAGGCAGAAGATAAACACGGAAATGACCAGTAATGCCCAGCAGAGGATATCGTGTTGCTCACACCCTGTTTTCGCACTAACCATCCAACCAGTCATGATGGCCGAGGTAGAGTCAAAGAGGTGCCTCAGAAGCAGGGTCTCCTGACCTTGAGTGCAGCTCCATCGTCAGTCTATATGAATGGCTGCCATAACACAACAATGATTAAAACATTTTCTGATGTTAAAACATAAAGGGGAGAGACAGTGGGGAAATTTTTTTTTAAAAAAACAACCCTTCTAGCATAAGACCGGTATCAGAAAAGAATTAGCAGTCTTCTGCAGCCAGCAGGACTTGGCACATCAGTGTCAAATTCTACCTCATCCACTTACTGGCAAAGTTTTAAAAGAGCCTCCTACAGTGACAGCCCATTAGTGATATGTCCCATCTAAGTCATATGCACGGAGGTTTTAAGTATCTGTTTTCAATTGACTTACCAGTGTTCTGCCTGGAGGGTTATCATCTCTGTTTATCAGTGATTTGGGATTGAGAGCACAGCCCTGATTGGGACTTTATTTTTCCCATGTCACCGTCAAATGAGGGAAATCGATATTGCTTGTACTGCTGCTTAGGAGACAGTGCTTGGGTAAGAAGAAAAACTGAACAAGAATCAAAGCAATTGTGTAGAATGCCCACTTTTCAGGGAATAAAAAGTGCTTGCAAATTCAAGTTATAACACTCTGATATGCTTTTACAAACCTCCTTCTGACTCGGATCACTCACGCACACTGCAAGCCTATCAGTCCATCAGAGAACACCCTCCATTATAAATAACTTCCTACTTCAAAGACTAACAAATTACTTTGATGCACTTTTAAAGTCAGTGTTTTCAATTCTCCAGCATTTTTGCCTGATGGGAAATCATTAAATAGCTAAGAACACCTTGTTTGCATTTACAACAGTTACCTCTGCAAGGAGGCATTAGCCCCTTTGCCCTCTAAGATACTAGTATCAGTAGCATCCACATCAAACAAGCTCAAAGTAAACCAGCAGTGCAAGTTGCACCCATGCCTCTATTCTTCCAGGAAGAGCTCAGACTCAGAATGGTCCTTCCTTTCTTCTCATCTATCCTATGGTTCACAAAATCAATGAAAAATCATGGCTAGGAGTTCTTTGTAATCAACAGAACAAAAGTGTCAAAAAAGCAAAGTAACCAACTATTAATCACATCTCTTTGATAACCCTGACCCTACTAAAGCATAACATCTGTCTTGTGTTTTTTGTGGCTGAAAGCCAAACCTGGGATCAGGAAACAACTATTTCACTGGTCAGATGTTAACATAGCACAGCATGTTGACTTTATAACCACCCTATGAGCTCAGAGAATTTAATGGAACTGTCTTTTATTTGGCTTGGTCCCATTTATTAATATTAGTGGAGTGAGTAACTCATATGATCAGACATGCACTTAATAGAGCCATGTCTAGACAGACCCAGAAGTGCCTATTCTCTTTTCCACAATTAGGCAAAATCTGAAGCTTACTAGTAAAGCTGGAACAGTTGCTTGAATTCACACCAAAAAATTTCCCATCAGTTACTGTCAAGGTAGATACATGAGAAACAGCAATTACTGAACAGTAGCAGGCAAGGGCTTTTGACTGTGGACCAGATGGTAAAAATTCGTGGCATTAATGAATGGACAGAGAGAGTAGTGATTATCAGAGAAGATATCACCAGGGAGAAAACAGATAATTACCTAGTAACTAGTAAATCCATCTAGGTTAGCAAAGTCAGTTACCAATTCTTGGTACCACTGTGGTTGGTCATTGATGTTTGGTCAGCCATGGTCTGCATCCTTTATCATGCAGACAAGATTTGGTTGTCAGGGAGATTCAAAGGATAAGCAAACCCCAAAACCACCTAGAAAATTTTTCTTTCTTATAAAGATACAAGCTTAAAATTCTAATCGTGGCACATGCTTTGAACTACTGATGGCCCGCTCTCATCATGGACAAGTGCAGCACATTGTCACAGACACACACTATGCTCTTAGCCTCAGCAATACCAATACTAGACTTAAACAGCAACATCCACGAACCCTTCCTCACCTTTCCAGTCCTGAAATCTTCCACAAGAACTATGCTCAGGAATTAGCATTTTCTCTGTGACTCTTTACACTTGCATGAAGTTTATTTCTGATAACATTTTCATAAGTGATCTTTATTTTTATAAAAATACAGAAAAAAGTAATGTCAGAATGACATGGAATGATTCACCACCACCTCCAGCACTTGGCTTACTAATTCTGCTGTCCACAATCTTCATGTGCTCAACTTGCAGCTCCTCCTTCTCCTAAGCGGAATTAGTCCTCACAGCACTCTTATTACTGGCACTTTACATCGCATGAACTATGCTTTGAGCAAACAACATGGACAAAATGGTAGCAGCTGTAATGGGCTTAATTCAAATGGTCAACAAAGAAAAAGGCTGTTAAAGAAAGGTGGGTAAGAAGCTGAATCAAAGCCAAAACTGATATCCCAGGTAGTATTCACCTCATGCCATTAAAGCCATATATAAGCTGGCACATCTGCTAAACTGAACTGTCTCCTTAGTCAACAGAAAAGGTGAGCTGCTGCCCCAAAAGCAATTCCTCCTATCTATCTTCCAGTGGGTGAATTGACCCCTGTCTCGACTGGCAATCAAGGAGCCTAGACAAACAGACGAGTCTAGATGAGGTTCCTATCTTACTTTTAAGATGGTTAAACTTCAAACATCAGACCTCTGTGCTTAAACAGAAAAAGAACCACCCTGTGTGAACCTTGGCTTTACTGAAAGCTTAAATAGACAGAAATAGAATCTTTATATGCTCAAACATATACAGGCTCACTGTAGCATGTATTTCAAGATGTATCTCACATGGGATTTAGTTGTTCATGCCTGAACATAATATGCCTATTAAAGTAAATTGGAGATTCGGGAAAACAAACACATCTTACAAATACTTGAAATATGGCCAGTTCTTTCACCCATGCTGCCTAATATGTGCTACTTAAATTTCCCTGAGTACACCTTTCTTTGTTTGTCAGAGGCATTTGTTTGCTTTTCTTGTCTTTGTTTTCCATTCAATAAACTTTATTAAATCGTTTAAATAACACAGGTGTAACCCTGAAATATGTATTATTTTGAACAGAGACAGAAGTACACACCTGGGAAGACTGTATTGTTACCACTTCTCCCTATAAACACAGCCACTCACGTACAGTTGGCCACGTACTTCCATATGGTGTTAATTCCCAGATCAGAATTACTCTTCTGAATCACAGTTATCCTCTTTTAAATATGCTAAACATTTAAGCATGTGATTAATTTTAAGTATTTGTGGCTAGTGAATGTTAAGCATTCTCCTGGGCCTTTGCTGGATGACAACTTCACTTATTTAAGTGAGAAAAAAATTCTATCAGCTCAGCAGCCCATTGCTTTGGGGTCTGATTCTTCCCTCTAACTACAGGATGAATCCACATGGAGAAGCAAAAGCCAGTTTCTTTGGGGTTTTTCTAAAGAAAAAAAAAGGAAAAAAAAAAAAAAAAGAAGAAAAACCCTAAGAGGCTACATATAACACTTAGGTCCACATTTCAACACAGAAGGCTCTCAAACTCCAGCAAAGTGAATGGCAAAAATGGCACAAGCTGTCATCCCATGCACACTGCAGAAAAAAAAAGGTTAGCAAATAATTCAGTCCATCACCTCAAGAAGTATTCGAGTATTTTGTTTTGTATTACAGAATTGATTTATGAAGAAATTTGCCAGCTGACACCTTTTGATGATGTTTTCCAAACATTTCAGATCCTAAAGGACATAATAGATACTAGAAGTCAAAAGGTAACATATTTTTACATAAAACAATAGGGTTAAGATCTTTTTTCCTTCCTGTTACAGCTATATTCCACTCACTATATAGTACTTAACAGTAGGACATCTTAGTGGAGAACAGCATGGAAGGAAAATGCATGTCAGAAGAGTATTTAGATTAAATCTGAAGTATGTGAGACCACGGTTCACACAGTCTGTCAGCATCCAATCTGACAACGTTCAAGCACAATACTCAGGTGTGCACCTCGCCTGTCACCACTCCCACAGCTAACCAACCTGTCAGCTAAAGCTGTCTGGCATGACAGTGGAAATAAGAAGGCAGCTGGCCTCTTTTCTTTTCTTTTATTTTCCTTTTTTTTTTCCCTTTTTTTTTTTTCTTTTTCAACCAAGACAAGGATATAATTATCTCAATGCACGTCTCTGGAATTCATTGTGGTCTTTTGTTCTCCCTGAGCATACAGTGTTGTCAAGGGAACCTCATCAGAACCAGACTCCGAATCCCTCCTAAACCCAGGATGACAGGGGGATATGGAGTGCAAGAACACACACAAAATATCTCCAGCCACTTCGGAATCATTCCACTTCAAAATTATCAGAGTGCATATAGCTGAAAGAAAATCGTCCAAGCAAAATGAATTGCTTTAAACTGTTGAAGATTTTTTTTTTCTAGCATTGACCTGTATATAAAATCTCCAGTGCGTTTATCTGACTCACAATAAAAGGAAATATTGAAACACTGAAGTCTTCTGTGAGGTGGAATGAGCATCTCCTGGGTGCCTGTAGCAGAGGCAGAGATTTTAGGACAGTTGTGAAAGTGGCAGAGCCGGGAAGAATGTAAATCCCTGCTTCACAAAGTACAAAAAGGGCAGGAGGGCACTTGTAAAATCATAATGCATAGCTCACTCAGTTAGTTTTTGCACAGAGCATCTTTTAATGAAAATAGACCTTTAACTGAAACTGTCTTTAAAATCAACCTGAGAATTTTCCTTTTGCTTCTTCCCATGCCTTCCTTTTGAGTAACCACAGGTAAATGCATATGAGCTAGAGACAGGAATACCTTCGATTCAACTAAGGATAGAGGAAAGCTGTTTCTACACACAATCCTGCAAAGCCAATCCACCTCTGGACTGGCTGGACACAGTCCATGCCTTGACACCAGTGCATCACACCAAGCTGGAGCATGGGCAACTGCCAGCACTGCTCACAGGTGCTGCAGACCTTTCCCATGGCTACTGGAAAAGCTGAGGAACAGGAACACCAGGAGTCTGGGTCCCCTTCCAATGTCATTTTTGTCTAGCATGGTTCCATTAATTGCAGGGGTAGTGCTCCTGATTTGTAGCAGTGAAAGCAAAGAGGCAATCCCTTGGCTGGTTGCTGGGAAGAGAAGTGCATTTCTGTGATACACTGAGTATTGCAAGTGAGGAGTTTCGTTAGAAGAAAACCTGCTCAGAATCAATCTGCCCTAAAGCAGATGATTCCCCCTCTTTAAAAGACTGCTTTAAAAATGAACTTGTGGCACTTGAAGTGGCTTTCCAAAGTACACAGCTTTGTATGTCTGATGGATCCTTTCAGTACACATTTTTAAATGCTAATGGACAAGCAAAATTAACAGAAAGGCTTCAAACTCTGCAATTCCTAGCTCACATCCATTTCCTCAAAGTCAACCCTCTTGACAGCTGCCTCAGCTGGCAACAAAGCATATATAAATACAGAAACAGTTGAGTTTGGGGTATCTTTGTTAATATTTATATAGCCTGCCACTGGGTGTTTCAGCAGCACAGCTGTTTCCAGCTGATAACTCTCTGCCTCCAATCACAATTGCACAGTTTTATTTCATGGGGGAATATGTATAATCATAAACATGATATGACTGTCCTGCCTGGTTTATTAGTCTGGATATCTCCAAGGACCATTTTGACATTCCAGATACACTGTGTGTTCAAATCTTCAGGCTCTACTAGATTTCAGAGCTCTCCTGCAAAAAAATTTAATAACATTGCTAGTGTCCTTATTCCTGGGATGCAACAGTCATACTGCCCGATCATTAGGCAGTGATGAGTGACTGTCAGTCCCTAAGTGTAGGCATGCAGCTAGACAGGTAAATGAATAGACAGATAGATATGTACATACACACTCACACAGACATATATGCGAAAGCTATTTCAAGAAAATATAATTTAAAAGTGATCAGAAGTATCTAGCAAAGGGATTTCCATTTTTTCCCCTGTCCTTCGTAGGAGTCAGGACCTGTTGAATAACCACTCACCACCAGTCAAACAGAGGCCAACTGCTGCTCTTGTCATGCTGGTGCACTTGCAGAAGTTGGGGAAAGCACTACAGCTGTGAAAAGCTGAGGTGAAAATCTGGCCCCAGACCTGAATCTGCCTTGGAGGTTTCCATCCCCTGCTATCAGCCAGGCAGTTTTACCTGCCACATCCACCACAGATAAGATGGAATGAAGATACTCTGCTTGAATGCTTCTGTAGGGCAAACAGAAGTAAACCTGATGTCACACCACAAGGCTGGTCCACAGTACATCATGATAAACCTTTACTTCTCTGCATAGTCCCACCAGTGTCACTTTGGATGCCAAAGGACTGGTTACTATTGCTTTGATGTGGAGCTCAGCTGTAGACATACCCTAGTGACAATTCATTTATGCAGGACCAAACAGTGAGCCTGGTGTGTTACTTGCACATATTGTCTTCTCAGGCACTGACATTTCGTCTTTTTTACACAATAAATCTTCAACTTCTGAGTCTGAGGACTTTCTTCTAAATAACAGAATTGACAGTGATACGTTTCAACACTACAGGATTATAAAACTGTCAGCCCCAGCTCTGTTCCCCAATCTCCATCCCTGTCAACAGTGGCTGGCTGTGGAAATTTCACCCTGCAAACTAATCTACTGTTGAGCAGGTTTTTGCAAGTCTGCAAAGAGAAAGGAAAGGAGGGAGAAAAGAGTGAACATCTGTGTGGCTCCCATCCCAATCCATTCGTTCTCTTATACAGCCAGTTGCCACTGCTATCATCACTTCACTGTGGCCAAACTGGAGTCATGGACTAGGGTAATCAGAGCTTGAAACTATTAATTACCTTCCATGACATAAACCACATTTCTGTGTGCCTTGGAGGGCTGCATGTTGGGCGAATGCTAATATATCATTATCACTAGACAGGCTTTGACTGAATCACGTATCACTGCCCTGTCCAATGGACAACAGGTTTTCAGTGTCAAGACAACTGTAACACTGTATTTTGTTTTATTTTTTTTTCTTTTAATTGCAGATGAAGCAAGGAAACCTGTTATATAAGAGAAAAGCATCCTTATAACTCACTCATAGCCAACCAGCGCTTGTGCTATAACCAAACCATAGCTACCAACAGCTTATGGAACCCAACCCACATTTTAATAAGTCAAATACAAGACTTAAAATATAAAGGGGACAGGAGGAGGATGAGGGGTGGAACAGGGAAGTGGAGACATAAAGCCAGCTCATCATCTGTAGCCACATGTAAACTCCCCCCAGTACGAATCAGTAAACGGGTATGCACAACAGATAGAACTGCAGCATAAACACATCTGCTGAGTGAATAAAATCCATAAAAGACGACTTCAAAACAAAGCAGGAGACAAATAGACTCCTAAAAATCATTATTAAATGAACTAAAATCCAATTAATCCATTTTTTCACTGAAGTAAAAATCCCACTGATTTTCCAAGGAGTACAATGAAGCCAGAAGCACACAGTAATACATAAAGGCCCAGAAATTTTCTTGCTATAAGAGATTTGACAAGCACCAAATGCTTAAAAAGAAGATTCATAATCTGTTACAGGTGGCCAGGACAGGTGATTCGCTGAGTAAAAGTCTCTTGTTAATTACAAGACATTAGAGACTAATTTAAAACCTCAAGAGCTTTTATTGTCTTTTCAGAAGCCCCTGTCTCCAAATATTCTTCTTATAGAAGGGAACTTTGAATTTTTCTGGTTTCTAGATTTAGGAGCATGCAGTGTCAGTGAGTCCACAGGCAAGACATGCTACTAGAAAAACTTATTTATTTTTTGTGTGTGAAGTTAAAATCTGGCAACTTCAAAATTTAATGCCTTCCCTTTTGTGTGTTTTGGGAATGAGAGAACAGTGGCACCCATCTCTGATGAATATTTCTTCCCAAATGACTGGTCCTATTATGACCTTCCACCATTTCCCTCTTGATTCATCTTCCTAACACAAACTATCTCAACTTCTTCAGCCTCACATCAGAGAGACATTTTTCCAAGTCCCCAAACATTTTTGTCACTTTCTCCTCAACCACTGGTGATCCATAAAATGTAATCATTCTTGTCCCAGAGCTGTGACCGGACCTTGAGACAGAGCAAAATATGTTGACAGAATTTGTGAATCACTATTCTTCTCTAAGTATTGCCCAGGTTTGTTTGCATCTCCTCCAGTAAATTACTCCTCAGAAAACTTTAGTTGTTGTCTTTGTGAGCGTAAGTTTTTCCACTGCAATGAACTCCAGGAATGTGGAGCTCCAGTATTTCTTACTGTTAAATTTCGGCATCTGATCCCATGGAAAGAGTTTTATTTATTTTTTTACATCAATACAATTTCATAATTATCTAATGTTAATCTTTTTCTTGGGAAAAAAATGAGGCATTCCTCTCAATTATTCATATGAGGTTAAAAATATGCCAGAATGTAAAAAATAATTGTCCATTTTAACAGGTTGTTTAGTAGGTGAAGTTCATCTAGGAAATAGTAAGTACACGTTACATATCCATGTAAGAAGAGTGTCTCCTGTATCCTTCCTTTCTTCATCGAATTAAGCTCATGCTCTGATTTTCCCTCTGCAGAGTGCCTGATACCCTTTCTGTTGAGCCCAAAGTGCTTGTTCAAAAGGCAAAGTGTCTCCAGACAGAAGAAAAAGTGTTTTATTCACCTCTACTGTGTAACACTGTTTTAAAGCTCCTCCATACAACCATAGCACTGTTGGCTTGAAGGAACCTCTGAAGTCTCTAGCCCAACGTCCTGCCCCAAGAAGGACTGTCACCACCACTAAAACAGGTCAGAAGTGGCTTTGATCACCCGCTTCTTGATAATCTCCATGGATGGAGATTTCACAGCTTCTCTGGGTAACCCAAGACAATGATGCAATACCTCCTGGATTAAAAAGCCTGCCTGAATCCCAGCCCAAGCTGCAATGTGTCATACTTGCTCCCTGTTATCTTCTCTGTCAGGGCTGCACGGTTGGGGACACCCTTAGAAAACACCTTTAAACCATCACATGGACTTTCCAGATGTTTCAGGAGCGATCATCCTCCCACACCTTCCCCAGTTCCTCTCTTTACATCAACTTCTGGGGCTGCATCTGGTAGCTACCAGCAAAACAGGGAGCTACAGTTATCTTGGGTCACTGCAGAAATACCATTTTCATGCCAGCTCTGGCAGGGGGATCTGGACACCTCTTGCCAGCTGATAGATAAGTGATTACCACTTGGTTGGAGCTGACATAAAGCCAGGAGCAGGCTGGGGAGTCACAACTGCTGCCCTGATAACCCCAGTCTTTTCTGTGGCCATCAGCAATGAGAGAAGCTGAGCACTTTATTGCAGGGTCTCCAAATGTTACGTCACTGTAATTTCCAATACCGTTTCTTTCTCCATCAACAAACAGCATAACAGTTTCTAAGCTAGAAGATCCAGAGCAGCTACAAAAACAAAATACTGACAAGTAAAAACACTAAAATAGACGTATAACCACATGGAGGGATTTTCCCATGAAAGCTGAAGCAGAAAAAATAAATCTTGAAAAGGATTTGGAAGAAAACTCATGTGATTCTTTTTTTTTCTTCTTCTTTTTCCCCACCCCTTTTTCTGATGAAAATAAATTTTCCACAGGATTCAACCATGTGAAAAGTCTCTAGGCAAGCTCCTCAAATAGAATAGTCCCTGAAGCCTCAGGGGAAAAAAAAAAAAAAAAAAAAAAAAAAAAAAAGTCAAAAGGAAAAAAAAAAGAAAAAAGTGAAAAAGAGAATGAAAACAAAAACTCTTGAAACGCAATGGGTACCATTATTAGGTTTTGTTTAGCAGCCAAATCAACTCCTAACAGAAAAAAAATTGCCTTTCATTCCTGGAGCCTAGAAGGAAGAGTGTTCATACATCTCTTGCTTCCCATAGTTAGACTAGCATGCCAGATCTGTCTGTTTTGCCAGACCTCTTGGCTTCACAGCAGATGCACAAATGACTAATTTCTGCTCTGCTTTTTGCTATTTTATGGTCCTGCATCTCCTAAACCCACACCTTTTAATAACCTTTCTAAAGGGAAACAAAACCATTGTTTCATCTGTTTGGCTAAGTAAAATGTGTCTACTCCACTGAGATGCATAACTGTGCTGTGGCACTGATCTCCAAAGCCACTAGTGACCACCCAGCCATCAGCTGTCATCTGTGGCTTAGTGAGACCAATGACCTCATGTATGTGGTCCTGTTTTGAGAGTTTCAGCAATGCCACAGAGCTGTGCACAGGGACAAATGTTTCTCTTTCTGACTGTTGTGGTATATTGTTCTTATTTTGATAAGATGTAATATCCTGTTTTAAATGTCCTAAATGCCGTGGATTTCTATACAGGTCCATGCCACCACTACAATGACCTCCACTTTAGTTTTTTCATCCTATTGCTCTTACTTACTTGCACATATGCAGTATGGCTGGCATGGAGGATGACTTCAACCCCCATTATAGCAGTGGCTGAAGGAAAGGCATAGCCAGCCAATACCAGCATGTAGCTGGCAGACTTAACCTATTCTTGATGTTAGTTAGGTTTACATCATCAGCAAAATAATATTCCACTTAAGGAAAGATTGCTGTCCTCATCTTTACTTAATCTCTTTTTTATTATTTTAGCATGAAAGTTAGCTGCAGAAGAAAGCATTTAAATATGCTGTTAAAGAAACTGCCTTCAGCTTTCACTGTCACTCCTAGCCACCAAAGAAAAGCAAAATGCCTGATTCTGGTTTCATGTATATTTTTCATCTGTGTGACTCCATTGCAGCATTGTTTACAATTTAGCTTAGAAGTGAAGAATCACATCCAGAAGCACACAGAAGATACTAGAAAAAGCTCAAAGGATTGGAAGGACAATATTTTTATTAAATAACTTGTTGTCACAGTCCAACTATTCTTAAAGCAGAACTAACGAGCAGGTGAAAAAACACCAAGCTCACTCAGAAATATGAGATTTTCAGCACAGCTATTCCACCACTTTTACCACAGCCACTTTCAGTTCATGGTCTGATAGTCCTGTGCTGGTTTTGGCTAGGGTAGAGTTAATTTTCTTCATAGTAGCTACTATGGGTCTGGTTTGGATTTGTGCTGAAAACAGTGCTGCAACACTGGGATGTTTTAGCTATTGCTGAGCAGTGCTCACACAGAGTCAAGGCCTTTTCTGCTTCTCACACCCCACCAGCGAGTGGGCTGGGCGTGCACAAGAGGTTTGGAGGGGACACAGCTGGGACAGCTGATGCCAACTGACCAAGGGGATATTCCATACCATATGGTATAATGCTCAGCAATAAAACTAGTGTGAAGCTTAGCAGGGGGGATTGCTGCTTGGGGACTGACTGTGCATCAGCCCATCTGGGAATTATTATTATCATTATTATTATGGTTTTTTTATTTCAATGATTAAACTGTTCTTATCTCAACCCACAAGTTTTCTCACTTTTACCCTTCCAATTCCCTTCCCTGCCACCCTGCTGCTGGGGAGGGGAGGGAGGGAAGTGTGTTAACAGCTGTGTGGGGTTTTTTGCCAGCTGGGGTTAAACCATGATAGCCCTCAGACTGATGTGTCCTGTAGCCATTTAGTTTCTGTAAAATAGAAGTGTTGCAACTTATTGATCATAAGGATACAAAATCATTTACATTTCTAACACATCTGGAATAGAAACAGAATATGAAAACAGATTTTGCTGTCAGAATTTTTCAGTTCAGTGTCAGTGAAACTACTGTCATCTATTTCAGCTTCAGCTAAGCAGGAGCAGAAACTCTCCCAAAACAATATGCTAAGTACTATTATCACAGTTCAATTATGTCATTTTAATTCACTTCGAACCTCCAACTTCAATTTAATTAATTCAGACTGGTACAAAACAAAAGAAGGAGACAACTACAGAGATTGCGTCACTAGACAAAACCCATGATGCTCAACACTTGTCATTTCAGTAGCCATTTCTCTGGAACACATTATTGGTATTTGTTATTATTTTTACACATAAATGGCCTTTTGTTCACAAAAGTAGCTGATAATCACACTGGTAATCACACATGGCTTAGTGAGTTAGGTGATGTTGGGTTGACAGTTGGACTTGATGATCCTTGAGGTCTTTTCCAAGCTTTATGATTCTATGATTCCATGATATACACAATTACATGAAGCAAAGGAATTCATTAATTCATACTTCCATCATTTACTCTATGTTATCGTTCATTTGCAATCATTTTTCTCTTGTTTGAAGCAGGAATCCGTGTCCTGTAATCCAGGATCTACAGGGAAGCTGCAGAGACCTACGTACATCGGCTTGGAAACAACTGGCTAAATGTGGTCAAATAAAGAATTTTAAGTTATAATTATTACTTAAACAGAGATGAGACTTCTGTTTTCTTAGGCACTGAAAAAGAATATAACAGTCTTTCTCCTAAAAGGAAGGACTATTTTTCTTCCTCCAGTCAAGCAAGGCCTACTTATTGACTTAACATTTATTTCTGATTTAATGTTTTCCAAAAGACACCAACTGTAAACTAGTTTAAGACAGTCCACAAAAGGTGACTGAATTAAAATCAGTACATTCTGACTGAGTTAGTTGAATTAATTCAGCTTGTATATCCAGGAGGCCTTGAAGCTTTACCTTACAAGGTGTTACAGCAGCCAGTTCTTTAGCGTGGTAAAATTAACTGAAGACTCAGTTAAGATATCCAAGTACTCCACTTGTTTGCACGAAAAGTTGAGAAAGATCCAAGGACTGAGTTTCCTGTCTATCTGGATGCATTTTATTGTTGAATCACAGAGCAGTCCAAGTTGGAAGAGACCTCAAAAGATCATCTAATCCGTCTTTTCGTGGCAAAGGTAGCCTCAATGAGATTATCTAGCACCCTGTTCAATTGCTTCTTGAAAACCTCCAGTGATGAGGTGACCGCCATTTGATCCTCTCCAGAGATGATCATCACATGTTTAGAAATAAATTCCATTTTATGTACAGCATACCGTAAGAAGATTCAATTAGAAAGTCCTGCAGTCTCTCTGACCAGAAAGATTCTCCCTTTCTTCAGGATCAGGAAGATGGAGAACTCTTTTGGAGGTGGTTTTTGTGTGCAAAATTGCAGAAAATGAAGGCTCAAAGCATCTGGGGTTAGAGCAATCCAAAGGGATGTGAGAGATGCACATTGAGCCAGTGCTGGAAAGATGTATCTTGAATTCGTATCCCAGGTGAGTACCCAGCTGTCTCTTGTTTTGTTTTTTGTTTGTTTGTTTGCTCTGTCTATTGGAGCTGTTCAACTCTGCATTAAAAAAAACAAAACAAAACAATGTGTTGGGTTATAGCCATCAGCTTACATGCCTAGTCATGGGATTTAATTTTTTTTTAATGCAGACTGTCTCTGCCAGACACAATGAGAGAAACCCACTTTGAATAACTGATAGTCCAGCCATTAGAGCATTTGCCGAGGATGTGGGAACATGTTCAAATACTCCCTGCAAATGAAGAAAAGAAGGGTCTAGGACCTGGTCATCTATATTGATGTCCAAGCATTGGGATTTTCCAGGAACAGACACATGGTCCCACCTTGGTCATTCAAACATATATATTCAAACAACATAGATAGAGAGTTACACTTTATTTGAGAAAGAGGGAGGAAAACCTACCTAAAACATCTTGTTTCAAAGTGACTGCTGCTTTCCCTCGAGCAAATGTGTAATAGAAACCAGTGTGTTTACGGGATTAAGTAGCATCCCATTGACATCTTAAAGGACGCTTGTGGTTCAACATGGGTTGACCTGGATGCCTGAAAATGCAGAAAGGTACCATATAGAATGAGAATTTTCTAGTACTTTTAAAGGAAGACAAATAAAACCATGGAGGGGTAAGAAGGAGGGATTCAGCTACATCCCAGGGTATGGTAAGAAGCCTCCTGCCCTTGCACAGACCCAGCAGAGCTGTGGAGAGGCAGCGTGAAGCCAGCTAGACACTTAATGAGGCGGGACTCACATCTGCCCATGAGAAAATATTCCCCCCACTGAGCTGGGACCAAATTTGAGTAGAAGTTCATGGGGACCAGCTTCACTCGCTACCCTCTCGCAGAGACACGTGTGCCCTGGGCCACTTGTCAGGGCTTGGGGGATCAAGCTAAGCCTGTGCAACAGCACTTCCAGAAACCTGCTGCAGACCATGGGGAATCATGACCTAGTGATCCTCAGCTCCGTGAACCCAACCACACACACTGAACCTTTTCAGCAAATATTTCCGATAACTCTTCCACAGGGCGGAAACAGGATCAGCTCCGAGCTGTTCACAAACCGAAAGAAGAGACGCATTCATGTGAAAATTTCATTACAAAGGATAAATCTATCAACCAATACTTCAAGTCACCTCTTTTTTCAGTGACTTAAAATCACACGGCAAGATTCCCGGAAGAGATACAGATGCCTCCTGGAGTTTTCAGGCAACTGCTGCCATTATTGAAAGCTGCTTGAATTCACAAAGCTGCCATTTAACCCCAACTCCCTAACCATCTAACTTCGCTAAAGGTTTGCTTCCTAGCCATGTCCGAGAGCCTCAGCTTTCACAACAGTCAATTGTTTACACCTGTCTCCTTTAAGCCCGGAGTGGGTTCACAAAAGAGGTCTTTCCGTGCCTTTGGGGCCCATGGCTTTGTTCTCAGAGCTACAGAAAACACAGTGGTGACCTCACTCCACTGAGACACATCCTAATCTGGGGTGAGGACCACCTCTTCCATTGCCTGGGAAAGAGACCTACCTCTCAGGGTGGGGACTGACTGCTCCCCCGCTGCCACAGTAACCAGGTCATGGGGTTTTAAGCGATGACATCCCAGTGGAAAGTCCTTGTCACTCTGACTAAGTGACTGCCTTAATGCCGAAATCAGCCTCCTGAATCCCATCCAGAACTGCTCTCCAAGATAATGAGGTCTGGAAAGAGGGTTTTTTTCTTTTTTTTTCATATCAGCTTCCTTCTTGCAAAAAGTGCTCAGGCTGATCTCTCACTATGCTGGCTCCTTGCTGGCTCTTTTGAGCATGACCATGCCATTAGTCTCACACCCTGAATAAATACCTACTGGTTATTTGGAGTTTTTCCCACTCTCATGTGGAAAGTCCTTTCCGTCCAAGGAGATATGGTTGTTTATTGACAAGTGGGTTTACTTGACATTTTAAAAATTCTTGCAACATATTCAATTAACTTTGAAACAGTCATGTTACATTTTTGTAACAATGACAAACTACTTCCTGAGCAAAACAATAAGATGTCAGCATATTCACAATATTTCAACGTTATGTGCTAATCCATTTGTATCCACAATGTCGTTTCTAGAAAAAAAAACAAAAAAAAACACAAAAAAAACAAACAAAAAAAACAACCAGTACACCAGCATAATGCAAAGGGTACTTTGATTTATTTCTATTTTTCCTCTTTTTGTTGTTGTTGTTGTTAAAAATATTCCAGGGCACACCCCGTGTCGGTCTTGATAATTCAGAAATTAGACCAATTTGCTTCTCAAGATGGGAGGTCAAAATAAACAAAGAGAATACCCATAGTTCAAACACAAGGCACTATCCTTCTTCTGGGAGGACAGCAGCTTCAGCAGAGTGACAGACGTGAGCCTTGTTCAGTTTATCCTTTTCTACAGTATTCCAGACTCTTACCATGTTCCAGTTGTTGCTCTGGAGCTTAAGATTGGGAGGTAAATTTATTTCCCCCAAAGTTTAGGAGGTATCCATATCCTCCAATTTTCTCTGGCTGGCTGGTTACATTAAAACCTGAAAGGGCATCACACAAATATGTGCTTGTGTGGACCTTCTTAGTAGAGGAACCCACAAGTAAATGACCTGTTGATGAAGATTTCTTTCCCAGCTGTGGGCTGCAGCACACTCAAGTCCAGTGCTTTTCCTCATGTGCTGCTAGAGAAAGAGGAAACATCAGTATCCTGGATCTCCATGTGCAGCACCCCTCAGAAGCACCAAAATAAAATACCCCACCGCCTGATTTCCTCTGTTAGACCCTGTGGTCAAATGCACCTGGATCATGTAGGGCATGATCTTGCTTCACTCCTGTTTTTATTACCATGGTCAAAAACTGTCATCTTCTACTCAGTACCTTAACTTACATAAAAGGAACAAATCCAACTAACCAATCCACTATAAAAATGTACTCATGAACTAGCAAGTATTATCTATGGGAAGTCTCTTTTGAAGAGCTCTTCAAAGATAACATCTTTGGGAGAAGATAATGGTGAGAGGGAGGAAGAAGGCTCAGCTGCAATAATAGGAGCTGGAGAATTCCTCCAAAAGTTATTACTGATCCTTGCTTCCAGGAAAAAATATCCCCCCTGGAAAAATTCAGCTTTATGGAAAAAGTTTTTAAACTTAGCACATCCATTTTACTGGTGCTTTGCTCCCCTGCATAGATAAAAGCTAATAACTGACACGAACTGCATGAAATCTTCTTGCTTACCCACACCTCTGGAAAATATGCAGGGCTCTACTTCCTTCCCAGCTTCGGTGAGGCCCACATGTTCACCCTGACATAATCTTTCCCATGTGTTCAAAAAACTGCAGGTCTTTTTGTTTCTGGAGAGTAATCAAGTACGCACATGCCCTGAAGAGGTAAAGTCAATTTGTGTCGAAGGAAGATCTACTGGAACTTAGGAGCAACACTTGGCATACTTTGTCAGCTGTTGATTATACGTCTGCTTTTATTTCTTCATGCGGAAACACCCCAGAAACCATGTGCTTTGTCTGAGTGCTAACGCCCCAGTCCTTGTGCACACGAAGCATCTCAGAATCTTTTTTCAGGGTCGTACCCAAGGCTGAGTCAAGGAGCCAAAGAGCAGGAGCAGGTTGTGGCAGCCCAAAACTTGTGAGAGAAGATCATGCAAGTGCACACAATGCTGATGGCCAGCTGATGGCTTGGAACTGCTAGTCCAGTGGAAGCCTTGGTGTAAGATACTTGCAGAGAACATGAAATCAGGCTTCCCACACTGCATTGCCTTTCG